>NC_058130.1:627006848-627085077 GCF_016433145.1 Gracilinanus agilis
ATATATATATATTAGTATTTTAATTAAAGCCATGCTGATAGATAAAGTTATTAGACCAAGCGCTTAGAAGAATTCAAAACCTCCGCCCTCGACATTATTGTCTCCTGTCTCCTCCCGAGTCTGCTGGCCAAGAGCCACTCCCTCCTAACCCAGGAGATTTAAACTCTTCTCTGAGTGGAGATGTAGGCCTCCCCACGCCCAAAGAACCAGAACCGGAAACCTGTTGGACCACGGGAAATGTAGTTTGATAATTTCCCCGTGTCCATAGAAAATACATATATATACTAAAAGATGACATTTCCCAAATTTCACTTTTACACCTTTTGGGTTTCTCTGCTTTTGAGGGTTGTTTCACTCTGTCTCTTTGTTGAGTCCTTCACTCCTGTATTCATTTTGTGGTGATATTTTACTCTTGGTCAGAGAGGATTTTCATGTTCTGCTCTCTAGTTACTCCTCCATCTTCTTTTTAGCCAATAAATTTTAAACAACTACACCCATGTATTATTAATAATCTGTTACATCTCACTAAACACCTACAATATATCTTTCCTTTATTTTTTGGTTCTCTTAATGGTAGTATAGATGGTAATTGAAAGGTTTATAGGTTCTCAGTACTGTCTTCTAACTTATGTATAGTTTAACTTAGCAAACCTGCAATTAAGGGCCTAATTGTATTTGCCATCTCTATTTCTTGGGGTCACTCCAGTTTTTCCAAGTATTTCCTTCTGTGGTATTAAACACATGAAAACAAGTGAATCCTAGGGGAAAAAGTAAATGCTGTGTAGAACTATAACTACTCATTTTTTGTACCCAAGACAAGAAATACAGAGAAGTCCTGAGCTGTGGGATAGGGGTGCAAATCACCTATTATTCTTGCCAATTAACTGATAAGTTAAATTATTTCTTAGCTTCTGAAGGTGCTTTTAGCTGCTTCAAAATTTTGGCACCCAAGGATGAAGCGCTGTATATTCTACCCTAGTTAGAACACTGGTAACATTCTAAAAGGACATTTAACCTAAAAAGACCCATCAAATGTAGATATCTATTTATGTCTTTATACTAGCATTTCTTATCTAAGTTGAATTATAAGAATCTAACTGCTTTTATTCACAATCAGTTTTTCCCCTACTCCCCATTCAGTCTTTGTTTCTCCAGTCTAACTATGTCTAGTTTCTTTGGTTTTCATTTTAAAGGAGAATTTCAATTTTTTCCTAAATAAAACATGCCGTTAGAACTACTAATACCTGCTCTAAGATTCCAGGGGATCTGTGAGCTCATTGCTGAAGTGAATCCCTACAATGGATAGATTGTAGCCCATCCATGATTGCCCATTCAATGATGTTTTACTCCATATCTTCCTATAAATTCACAAAAAGTGCCAGCCCAACATTCTCAGAGATATTGCATTCCTTTATATTGTGTTGATGCCAGTGGAATATGCATGTTATCTATCAAATATCCATTGCACTCCTTATGTAAATGAATCATCTTTGTATTTTTTTCTCTAATGGCATCTTTTCACTATTTCACTTATGTAATTCTTTTTGATGTGTTGAGCCTTTTTGCACCTGCTATATACTTCTCCATATTCAATATTTAGTTAGATAGGCTAATATCTTCTCTACCCTTTTGTATTTCTCTGCTTTTACTCTTTCCACCTCTTTTGTAAATAAAAGCTATTAAAGTCATTTTGACTTTGAGCAATAATTCTCTGAATTAGCAACCACCACTATTATTTAAATCTTCATATATTTTTAGCCAAATCATTAAAATTTGATCCTTACACTTCTCCTTCCATACAATTTCCACTGAACAGCTCATTGCCCATTCAGAGTGTCTATCCATTACACACACTTTACATATATATACATACATACACACATATTTAAAACACACACAGATGGACAAACACTACATGATGTCTGTTCATATAATTGCATGTTATAGTAAGACAATAGACATTATTTACCCTCTTGGCATTTTCTATTTGTTGCATAGTTGGACCAGAATGTTTTTATGCTTTAGGAGGTTCTTTGATAGTTCTGAAATTGATGCAATCAACCCAATATCATCCATAACAGCAACATTGGGAG
Organism: Gracilinanus agilis; assembly: GCF_016433145.1. Taxonomy (NCBI): domain Eukaryota; kingdom Metazoa; phylum Chordata; class Mammalia; order Didelphimorphia; family Didelphidae; genus Gracilinanus; species Gracilinanus agilis. Next base: position 627,008,942 of record NC_058130.1, read on the forward strand.
GATTTTACCAATTATAGCAAGAGTTACTCAAATTGGGGGCCTTGAACTTAGATGGGAAAAATTATATTTAATGCAATATAATTGGTTTCTTTTATAATCCTCTGTATATTTTATGGGAATTAAAAAATATTCTGAAAAGGAGCCTATAGTCTTCACTAGACTGTCAAAGAGATCCATGCCACATAAAAAAAATTAAGAACCTCTGGTTCATATCTTTTATGCTTAGGAATCTGGTCTGGATTTTGACTGCAACATTATGAACATCATTGGTAATCATATGTCCCATAAACTTGTATCTTGCTTGAAATAAATAATCAGAGATTTAGCTAATAAGTATTAGCCATATATCCATTATTGGACCCCTTTCTATTATCCATATATTGCTGATGGCTGATATAGGAAATAACATGACTGTGCTGACTGGGTTTACTCTAGGTGGAAGAGTGGTAAGGGTGGGCATTGGGAGTCAAGTGACTTGCCCAGGGTCACACAGCTGGGAAGTGGCTGAGGCCGGGTTTGAACCTAGGACCTCCCATCTCTAGGCCTGGCTCTCAATCCACTGAGCTACCCAGCTGCCCCCCTGACTGGGTTTACTATACATTTATGTTAGGTAATCTCATCTGGATGCTATAATCACTGCTGCACAATAATCCTTTTATTTTTCTCTGGCTGAATCTTTGTTAAGTCTCTGTCCTGCTCTCAGTATCTAATCTGTACTTTCTCCTTCTCAAGCCACCTATAACAACCCTCTCCTTTCCCTCTCAGAAGAAGGTCTCAGAAAAAAATTGAGGTCATCTATTGCAAGCTCGTCTCCCAATTTCAGAACTTCCCTTTTCAGTTTTCTCTCACTGTCCTTACTTTTCTCTTTTTAAAAAATACCATTCCCTTCTGCTTAGAATAAATACTATGTATTGGTTATAAGAGAATAGCAAGGAGGGCTAGGCAATGGGGTTTAAGTGACTTGCCCAGGGTCACATAGCTGGGGAGTGATTGAGGTCAAATTTCAATCCAGGACTTCTTGTCTCCAAGCCTGCTTTCTATCTAATGAGCCACCTACACACCTCCAGGCCTTAATTTTCACTCTTTTCTCAACTACTGGCTCCTTCCTTACAAACATAGTCATTTCTTATAAACATAAATTGTTTCCCATCCTTAAAAATTTAACCTGATCCCTTAAGCTGCAGTCCCTTAATCTCTCCTCCCTTTCACAACTAAACTCCTAGAAAAATCTATTTATACTTATTGCCTCCCCTTCTTCATATCCTAGTCACTTCTCATCCTTTAGCAGATCTGCATCTGGCCTCATTAGTCAGCTGAAACTGCTCTCTCCAAGGGATCTGTTGTCAGTGATTAAAAAAAAAATACACAACCCTTAACTTCTGTCTTAGACTCAATACTGTGTATTGGTTCCAAGGCAGAAGAGCAGTAAGGGCTAGGCAATGGGGGTCAAGTGACTTGTCCAAGGTCACACAGCTAGGAAGTGCCTGAGGTCAAATTTGAACCCAGGCAGGCCCTCCCATCCCTAGGCCTGGCTCTCAATTCACAGAGTCACCTAGCAGCCCCTGTTAGGGATCTTTTTAATCTCCCAAACCTCTGGCCTTTTTGAAGCCTTGATCCTTCTTGACCTTTCTGTAGCATTTAATGCTGTTGACCATCCCCTCTTATTAAAAAATTTTCCTTTTGAGTTTCTGTGACACTAATCTCTCCTACTTCATATTCTTCCTTCCTGATTACTTCTCATCATTCCTTTATTCACCTGTGCCTCCCCTACTTATGTGTTATCTATTAAGATGTGCAAAATTCCCAAGTTGAGAAAGACCCAACTACTTGAAATCATGGCAATTTTCATGTTTTAAAGAAAAAATTTAAAAAGTCCACTGATAGATATCTATGAAGAGGGGAATATGAATTGTAGAATTTACAAACTGTTTAACCAGCCCATAGGTAATTGAGAATTTTCCCTACTTTACACCTCTTGCTCCAAGGCTTAATAAAATTGCCTACTGAGTCAGCCCACATGTCCAGAGATCTTTATTCTTGCTGTTTTGTCCTTTTGTTCTTGACTGGTCAAAATGTTTTCCTTCATAATTATCAAGACTGAAGCATATGTCTTGTCTCTTCAAAACAATTCATTGATTCCCTGGAAATAGAACTGCCACATGTGCACCATTATTAGAAAACTTGCTTTTGAGGGACAAAAATAATTACTCTAAATCTGATGTGACTTGCAAAATGTTCATTTCACTATCCACTTGCCCCGAATGTTGACACTTTATTTTTACCCTGATTATTCTATTTTGACTAATTTTTGACTATATCTCTATTGTTACCTTCTGCTCTTCTTCCCAAATAGTGCTCATTTGAGCATATATTTGCTTAACGATTTCATTGGATGTTAAATTCTACTTAGCTCCACATTATCAGTATAGCCACACCTTGAATCTCATCATTTAGAATGAATCATAGGAAAATATTTACAGTCGGAAGACAACTTAGAGGTTGAGTAATCCAGCTTCCCCCATCGTTTTATAGATGAAAAGACAGGTGTAGAGGGTCAAATGATGTCAAGCCAACAAGGAAGGAAGTAAACATTTTTCATGTGCCTTTCATGTACTAGACACTGTACTAGGCACTTTACAAACATTTTCTATTTGATTCTCAGAGCCACTCTGGGAAATAGGTGCTCTCATTATCCCCATTTTACAGTCAAGGAAACAGACATATAGTGATTAAGTGACTTGCTGAAGCCAGCTATGAACTCATGCCTTTCTGATTTCAGTTCAGCCCTCTCTCCATTCTACCACCAAGCTGAGAGTTTATTAAACCCTAGGCTTGACTAAGTGACTTAAGAAAGCTAATTGGTGAAGTGAATAGACTGTTACACTTAAAACCTGGAAGAATTGAGTTCATCATGCTGTCTCAGACAGTTGCTAGATGTGTGTCATTCGGCAAGTCACTTAAGTTTTATCTGCCTCAGTATCCTCATCTGTAAAATTGGAATAATATTAGCACCTATTTCCCGGGTTGTTACAAGACCCAAATGTGGTTATATTAATATATAATGAATATAATAATATAAATAATAATATATAACTATTGATGTTAACTATATTAATTAACTTTTTATTATTAACTACTAATAATAACTATAAATAATATTACTATATTACTATTACTATTATTATTTACCCAGGACCAGTCACAAAGTCAGCATTATAGGTAGAATATGAACCTGGTCCACTCACTTCAGGACCACTGCTCTTTCCATTTGTATGGGGTGAGTACTGATGGTAGATATGTGGGTATCTAGACTTTCCCCTTGTTAGCTTTCAATGGGCCAGATCAGCTATTCACTCACCCCTACCCCAGGGAATACCTATGAGGGAATAAACTCAGTGAGCTTCCCAAACTGGCAAAGCTATAGTGGGGATGTTGAAGGAAGGTGTTGGGGTTTAGTTGTGACCTTAATGGATGGGATCCCACCGCCAGAGCCAGCCCTGTTGAGACAAGCCTCCCCCAACTCCCAAGTACAAGTAGCTTTACCCCTCAAGAATGGTAATGGTCTTCTCCTCAGCCACAAGAATCAGTCACCTCCCCCCTCAATGTAACTGTTCCAGACTCTTAAGTATCAAACTAACAGGGGTTTATTAAAGGATAAATTAAATTTAGGGTTCAGGGGAAAGAGATATAGGGGAATCAAGGAAGGAGTGAAAGGATGAACTTTATTATCATCTATGTCTTCTCCCCAAGAGAGCACTTGGACTTCTTCTGTGGCTAGTCCCCATAGCTCACTCTCTCTCCTTCCCTACAGTCTCCTATCAAATATTTCTAACGAATATAAAAAGGAAGTAACGGGATCAATGGGTTCAGGCAGGGTCAGGGAAAGGACTCCCCCTCATTCAAAGCTGCTCCCCCACTCCAGGAATTCGGCCTCTCTGGCCAAGTTGGAGAATGGCTGTTCAATGTCTTCTTTGTTGGTATTTGTGATCTCCCAATAGTCACACATAAAAGTACAGAGGAACCCAATTCACTCAGGAGCCAACCTACCATCCAAACCTCCCAACCAAAGAACAAAACCCCTCCAGCTCCTCATCTGGTCAGGAGAGAAGTGACAGCTGAGAAGCCTCTTCCAAACTCCTCTTGCTGTTGGCTTCTCCCAAACAGAAATCTGAAAGGGCAACATTCTGCTGGGCTGTTTCAGGGTCCCTTCCAATTGCCTGCTCGCCTTTGCAAATTCAGTTCACACTGTTACACATTGAACCAATAAGGTCAAATAAGGAGAGTTTAGGAAATTAGCTCTTCTGGGAAAGAGTATGTGATCCAACTGGAAAGTGAGCAAACTGGTCACTTAGGATGGCTTCTGATTCAAGCCAGAATTCATAAATCCTTAAACTAAGATCTATGTAAGAATAAAAAAAATCATAATGTTGATGATGCTGGTTTGCATTTATATAGTGCTTTAAGAGTTAAAAGTGCTTTATAAAAATCAACAACCCAAAAAGGTAGTTGCTCCTATTATCTTCATTTCACAGATGAGGAGACTAAGGCACAGAAAAGTTAAATAACTTGCCCAGGGTCAAACATGTAGTAAATGTCTTAGGTCATATTTGAATTTTGGTCTTTTTGACTTCAGGTTCGCTATTCAAACTATTTTACTACTTAGCTGTCTGAAAAGCAGAGTAATGATCTAAAGTGAGGAAAGTTAGTAAAGCTTGAAGAGAGTATTAGATATGATTGAGATAAGTTTGTCTTAAAACACCTGCTCAGGAAAGGTTATTTTTTAATAGTAGCATATGCTATTCTTAATTTTGTTAGGATTACTTTTTTAGTCATTTCAGTTGTGTCTGACTTATTGACTCCATTTGGGATTGTCTTGTCAGAGACACTGAATTGGTTTTCCATTTCTTTGTCCAGCTCATTTCATAGATGAGGAAACTAGAACAAACAGGGTTAAGTGACTTGTCCAGGGTCACACATCAAGTGTCTGACACCACATTTGAATAGAGGTCTTCCTAACTCCAGGCCCAGGACTCTATCCATTGCATCACCTAGTGCTTTTCAGGATTGCGTTAGCCTGAAACTAAAGAAAATCAGTAGTCAGAGAGAGATACACACAAGAAATATTCTATTTTGGAGCCCAAACTAGTCACTAGGCAGAGACTAGGAGAATGATCCTTAGATCAAGGGCTAGGTCTCATTTTCCTCTGTGCCTTTGTACATAGTAGGTGTTCAACATAAGTTGAACAAATAATACAGAAAATGTTGAAGAAATTATCAAAAAGTTCAGAAGATAACCAAAGAGGAGATGGAGATAGTTGGGAAGAGGGAGGTCATTGCATTGGGATATTATCAAGAAAAAACATAAAGCATGGTAATCACAGAAATCATTTTATGGAAGAGATCTCAAACAGAAAGAAAAGAAAATGAAATGTAACATGTTTTGGTCTTCATTCAGATTCCATCATTTTTTTCTTTGTAGGCAGATGTCATTTTTTATCATGAGTCTCTGGAATTGTCTTGGATCACTCCGAGCATAACTAGATTATTTTCAGTTGTTCATCAAGCAGTATTGCTGTTACTGTGTACAATGTTCTGGTTCTGCTCACTTCACTTTGCATCAGTTTAGGTAGGTAAGATAATGATTTTTAAAATGTGAATCCTAGGAGTCTTCAAGAAGTTTCAGTAGTTCTATGAGTTCAAAACTTTTCTAAATGATACTAAAATGTCTCAAATTCTAAAGTAATGAATATTGATAGGTACAATTCCCCAAAACAAAAGTTCTTTTGGGGAGGTCCTCCTGAGAACGAAATAATTAAGAATCACTACTTCAGGTACTACCATGTATAAAGGAGAATTACTTATCTATATTCAAGGAGGAAATTTCCATATTGAAAATTCCCATCACACTAATAAAGTTATAAGTCTAGACCCCAATGGATCAAATAACTGGTGACAAAACATTTTCTTCATAGCAACCCTGAACACTTGTTTGGAGGCAATGGAAGGTCACACTGTAAAAAAATACTGTACCAATCCAATGTTATGTGTCCCATTAAAGGTATATATTGCCAAATGAGTTGATGTTCATCATCATTGCTCTCAGGAATGTTTCATAATTATGAAATAATAAATCCATGGCCCTTGTCTGTCTGCAGGGAATTTATTTTGGAATTATTACATCAAAATAATCTACATACATTTTGTTTGTATGGACTTCATTGTGTCCCTCTGCTTTCACCATTTTATTTTCGTTTTGGGCATGAAAGTTGTCATACTCTTCCTAAATTCTAAGCCCTGTTATTATTCCCAGAAATCATACAGCGGAGTAACCAGAATCCTTCACTTTTCAAGGATGTTATCTAGAGGGAATACAGATTTAAGAGAAATTAAAGTAAACCGGGGCAGTGGATTTGGTTACTTTGCTTCTCTGTGAGGTTATGTAGCAGAGCTGTGTCCTACTAAAAGCCAGTTTTGCTATCAAGGGAAGGCTATTTTTAGCAAACTGTCTTTTAATTGCTTTGATAAATCTCCATGAGTAGCAAAACTTAGGCTTATCTGAAACTTTCAACTTTTCACAGGTTCTAGTACTTTCTGAAATAAGTTGATTTTGCTTATGAAAAGAAAGCACATCTAAGACAAATGAAGCTAAATGTTTAATTGCTAAGGCTGAGTTTTAAGATAGCCTTTGGAAATTGAAAGATAAATAGAAATAATTTAGTAAGATGAATGCATTTTTCTTTCCTATCTTGCCTCCAAGTCTGAGGGCAGGAATTGTGTCTTTGCATTTTGAACGTCCTCGGGAATGATAAATGATAAAAAAAAATGATAAAAATACATAAAATATTGAATGTAGTATGAGAATGAATGAAACTTTCTTGTTTGAAATAATGAAAATATTTTAATATATATGGAATACCACATAGAGGCAGTACGATATAGTGGGAAGAGTACTAGAGTCTTCTATATATAACTAGCTTTGCAACCTTGGACACATTAAGCCAGTTTTCTTATTTGTAAAGGGTTGAATTAGATGATTTCTAATTTAATTCCAAAGACAGTTGAGTGGCAAAGTGTTTAGCTAGGCTTGGAGTCAGGAATACTCATCTTCCCAAGTTCAAATCAAGCCTCAGACACTTAATAGCTGTGTGCCCCTGGGCAAGTCACTTAACCCTGTTTGTTTCAGTTCCTTATTTGTAAAATGAGCTAAAGAAGGAAATGACAATCATTCCAGTGTCTTTGCCAAGAAAACTTCAAATGCCTTTCATTCTTATGAAGAGTTGGACATGGTTAAAACCACTATATAATAACAACAGCAACAGAATGCCATTAGTGATGACTTGGGCAAGGAGGATGCCAACATAGAAATTGATGGTACCAGCACAGAAGTTAATGATGCCACCCCAAAATCTGTGTCTAAGGAAGGGAAACTTTCATCTGAAATCCAAGAGGAGAAACTAATACTAGAAGAACTAAAAGTGTCCTTGGACAAATGCCTCCCAATATCTCCTGACTTAGTTAATGTCCAAGACCTTCAGAGGAAGATGATTGTTTCAGAGAAGACTATTCAAGAGATGACAGCTATTTCACACCACTAGGTTCTCTACCAGCCCACCTCCAGCCTCCAGCATATAAGAATGCTTTGGAAATTATCAGAGGTGCCAAGAATGACATCAGAGAGCTCTTGTACCAGCTCTATGAAACAATTGAATTGACTTATCAAAGCAAGCAAGGGTCTGAGAATTGCCAGCTTAGCCAAAAGGCACTATTTGAGCTATGGATCAAGTGGAGTAGGAGCCAGTCAGAAAATGCAGATGGTGATTCACAGCTCCTTGAAACCCGAACTCTGGCCATTACCCTGAAATTACAGTCAGCCTTTATGGACCTCATGCCTAAAATTCAGGGTCGCCCAAGCAGCCTATAAGATAGGCTCCAGAACAAGACTCTAGATAGCAACTTTGATGTGTGATTTTGTTCTGTCTTTTCTAGTCCAAATGCCATTATTGTTGGCAGAGAAAAAAAGAAGATGAAGAGCTCTGTCATTCTTTGTTATGAGTTTTCACTGACTTCTCCATTCCATAGAAAAATGGCTCTACCTCATCTTTAAACTTCCTTATCGCCAATAAAGAAAACCAAACCAAACCAAACCAAAACGTATGTTTTTGTACTAATCTTAGATGATTTCTCCAGCTTCTATTTATTCTGAGTTTTAACATCTCTGAAACCATTTTTATTGCATAATGCTATGATTTTATATTCACTCCTTATTATCTAGCCTTGCTTCCATCTTCTGTATTACTTTTAAAAAACAACTACATTGTTAGCAAAATTCCTGTATATTCAGATCAGTCTTTTTTTTGAGGGGGGGAACAAATCTCTTTTTTTTTCCTTCCTCAATGGACTTCTTTTTCTAGAATTTCATTCTTGAAAATTTCCTATAGTGGCCTGGGTGCCCCTATGGAATTTTAATGCATGAAATTTTCTGAAACCTTTGAAATCCATTTGCTCCAAACCAAGGGTACATGTCAGATTATTTTGTTTCCTCTGTTCTATTACAAATTTTTAAATGTAATGACCTTTCTCCTAAAGATTTACATAATGATGACTCAAACAACCAGTTTTTTTTTTCTTTTGGAGAATAGCCTGTTCAAACTAGAATTTCTCCTTACTGGTTTTTCCTTTTTTTAAAGGCTGCCTTAGAAAGTTATTAACACTCTTCTTCTTAACATAGAAATTTCATAACATTAAATAGACCACTTCAGAATATAGTGGAGCTATTATTTCTCTTGATATAGATTGTATACATTTTTTAGTGGAGTCTAAAACAAAATAGTTATTTTAATTTTTGCTTCACAACTTTTAAGTGATGTGAATTTATTTTATATACATCAACTTTTCTGAAGTTATCAATTATTTGAATTAATTTAGTTATTGAAAGTTCTCTAGATCTCATCCACAAAAGGCAACAGTGTTTTATATTTAACTATATTAAATTTTAAACCAATCCCTGTTGATTTAACTTTCACAACATCTCTCAAATGTAGCTGCTTCTTTCTTCTAAAACTGTCACCATGTTGGTGCAGGCTTCATCTCCCTGTGCCTGGACTATTGAAATAACCTGCAATAGTAGACAAGGCTCATTTCCTTGCCTTGTCTCTTCCCACTCCAAATCATCCTCATTCAACTATCAAACTAATCTTCCTAAAGCTCAGATCAGGCCACGTCATTCCTCCTCCTCTATTCAAGACAATCTAGTGGCTCCCTAACACTTCCAAGATCAAATATAAAATCATCGGTTTGACATTTAAAGACCTTCAAAAGCTGGACTTTTCCTACCATTTCTATCTTAAACCTTAATCACTCCCATATTCTCTGCAAACTAGTGACATCAGTCTCCTTGCAATTCCTTACAAAAGATACAACATCTCCCAGCTGTGGGCATTTTTATTCATTTTACCATGCCTGGAATTATTTTCTTCTTCATCTTCACCTCTTGGCTTCACTGGCTTCCTTCAAGTCCCAGCTATAAATCCCATCTCTTCCAGAAGCCTTTCCTATTCTTTTGTAATTCTAGTTCCTTTCCTGTTTATTATGTCAGGTTTATCCAATATATATCTTATTTGTTTATAATTATTTACAGGTTTCCATGAATATACTGTGAGCTCCTTGAGAACAGACTTTTTTTTGCCTTCCTCTGTAACCCCATAGCTTAGCATAGTACCTGATCTGTGGTAAACACCTAGCCTGCTTATTGTCTCACTTAAAAAAAATCCCTTACTTTCTGCCTTAGAACTGATATTAAATATTATTTTTATTTAAATTTATTTATTTAATATATTTATGTTTCTTTTATATGTATTTACATATTTTCTTTTATATATATTTATATTATCATTTATTATTAAGTTTAAATATTATTAAATATTAAATAGATGAGTGGTAAGGCCTAGAAAATTGGGATTAAGTGACTTGTCCAGGGACACATAGCTAAGAAGTTTCTGAGGCCATATGTCCTTTCTCTAGGTCCGGTTCTATATCCATTGAGCCACCTACTTGTCCCTTGACTCACTTACTTTTAGTTTTGGCTCCTTTTTTCTGAGTTGTTAAGATCTTTTAAAAGTTTGACTAGGTTGCTGAAAACTATAGTTATTTATTCCAGCTTTCTTTTATCTGCATATATGATATAAGAATGACTTTTATGCCTTCATTCCAAACAAGTTCAACCCCTGACTTTTAAAGTCTCTACTCTGTGCTGCCCATCCAATTCATTTTGATTAGTACCAGGCAGAGAATATACTGTTAAAATGAATCACTAGAGCTGGAGTTCTTAATCTGGGATCTCCGAACTTATTTCTTAAATAGTTTTATAACTGTATTTTGACACAATTTTTTTTTTGTAATCTTTTGCATTCTGTCTTAAACACTTAAAAATCTTATTCTAAGAAAGAGTTCTTATGCTTCATTAGACTGTAAATAGGGTCTATGAGAGGCATATTTCCAATATAACATGGATTAGCCAGAAATCTGGTGAATTCACCTAATACTATCAATATCCAGATTATTCAGTCTCATCCACAAACTCACTGCAAGAAACAATGTGCTGTGTGAGCAACAAGACAGAGGACGAGACATTTTCTTTCATCCCGATGCTGTCTCATACCCTTTCAAAACAGAAATTTTTCGGTAAAGATAAAAACAACTTTAGCTGTCTTGATAATCCAGGAACCCAGAATTCAAAAGAAGGTTAAAACAAAGCAAAACATAAACCCATGAACTGATATTCACTGACCTTGAGCTCACTTAGCACCCCTCTTCTACCTCCCACTCCTGGCTGCCAGGCTACTCTGGTAGACTCAAGGGCATGAAACAGATTTACATCAAAAACCATGTTCACTCCCTAGTTCCTTCTTCCTTTTTCCAGTGCTATGCCTGCAGGGGTCAGGATGTGGTTACCATCATATAGCCTCAACATATACATTTATAAAGGAAATATTATCTGAGTGACAAGAAGACAAAGATAGCAATGCAATAGTGCCAGAAGATATACATTTTCCTCTATCACTTTTGAATAAGTCTAATAGAAAGCTAAGAAAGGGAAAGCGAACAAATTTCTGGGGAAACTACAGTTAAAAGGCTTATGGCATCTTTTAAATGGGACTGCAAAAAATTATACATATTTCTCAGCCTCACATTGAATTTTTTAAAAAAACTGTGTGCTGAGGCACAGAGATATTGTAAACAAATGTAAAAAGGCAGAAATAATCAATGCATCTTTTATAGACCAGAATGAATTGATTCAAATCTGGCCTCAGACACTTCCTAGATGTGTGATCCTGGCCAAGTCACTTAAACTACATTGCCTAGCCTTTGCCACTCTTCTGCCTTTGAACCAATACACAGGTAAGGTTTTAGTTGTTTTATTTATTTTTAATCACTGACAACAGATCCCTTTGAAAGAACAGTTTCAGCTGACTAATGAGGCCAGATGCAGATTTGCAAAAGATTGAGAAGTGTGATGGGGAGGGTTTAAAAGAAAGAATGAGATTCTCCAATTGATAAATGGTCAAAAGATAGAAACAAAAAGTTTTCAGAAGAAATTCAAAGCTACACAGAATCATAGGAAAAATGTTCTAAATCACTATTGATTATAAGTAATACAAATTAAACAACTTTGAGACAAATTCACATTTATCAAATTAGCTAATATGAAAGAAAAGGAAAAGGACAAATTTTGGCGGAGATGTGGAAAAATTTGGACCCTAGTGTACTGTTGGTGAAGTTGTGAATTTATCTAATCATTTTTGAGGGCAATTTGGAACTATATACAAAAGGCTATGAGATTGGTGCATGCTCTTTGTTTTTTAAAAACAATATTATATTTTTCCCAATTGCATGTAAAAATAATTTTTAATATTCATTAAAATTTTATTAAATTTCAAATTCTCTCCTTTCTCCCTCCCTAAGATGCTAAAACAATTCAGTATTGGTTATACACATGCAATCACATGAAACATTTCCATATCAGTCACTTTATGAATGGAATTAGAGATAAAAAAAACCTTACAAAAAAAGCAAAGTGAAAAGGGGCACGCTCTCATCTACTGATCTTAATGTCTTCTGCAGTATTTTGACTCTGTTCCCAATGAAATAGTTTTGAGAAGACAGGGGAAAAGAAGGTGCCTACATCTGACAAAACAATCATCTTTCACCAAAGTAGTCTATAGTTCCATTGATATAGCTTTATATTTCTTTGTTGTTGGACTATAAACCTTACTTGAAAGAGTCAGAAGTTTTAGTAATAAACAGTTTTATTGTTTCATTCCTAAAACAATAGTATCTATCTTAGAGAAAAGAACTCAAATTCCTAAATTCTAGGGTACTTATTTTACTTTTCTGGATGGTGTTGGATATGTTAAAAGTGAGATATTTCTAAAGAATGTAACTTCACTCTGTTCCAATTTTAATTTTACAGCAAGAAATTTCTTATTTAAAAAAATAATTCAGGAGCTGTGAACTTTTAACTGTGGGTTTCCTTTTCTCTCTTTACCTTAGAAGAGACAGTTGCCAAGTTCTTATTATAGTGTTCAGCATTGAAGTAGACCTCTATTGTATATCCTCTTTTCACAAACTTCTAATATTATGAAATTTAAAACTCTGAGTTCACAGTCTCAGGTAAAAGATTATTTCTTTTTAGTTTGGGAAAAATCTTCACCTCTTTTAGACATACCAACAAAAGAAAATAATTTCTGATTAGAAAAAAAGGTTTTCTTTTTATCTTGGCAAGGATAGAACATAAAATTAGTTGATGTTTAAATTTACTCAGTTGGGAAAAATAAAAATAAGATAAGAAAATCCCTCAGAAAGTAATTTATTATTAAGAGTAGAAGTAACACACACCCAACTAGGCTAGTTTTTCTGTTATCAGCACTTAATGGATTTAGGAGGCTAATGTTTGAACCAAATACATAGATTACTGATTGTCTAAGTACAAAAGTCAGTGAAAGGGGAGTCAGAGGCTTTTGTGTGGCTCAATACATCTGAATAGGTGAACTACTGTGGAGAATGTAGAGATAGGGAAGCTGTTCTCTACTGAAGCAATGCTGTATCCTTGCTGAATATTCTTTCTATGCTATGGTTAAGTAAATTTCCTCTTCTTTACTATTAAATGGTATACCAATATCTTACTTCATTTCAGTGGACCACTGGACCACCCTCAGTTAGACCTGGCTTATGCTATATTCTCTCTGGTGTGATTTTGAAAAGCAAACTTCTATGTGATAGCGGAAACTCTTCCCTTTTGGTTAGTGTCACCTCATGGGATCCAACTGTGACTTCTATCCCTCTGTCTGTTCCTTCTCCACTTCCTTTGCTGTTTCCCACTATCTCCTCTAGTTGATGTCTTGGTCTCAGAGATGATCTATTCAAAGAATTACAAAATGGAGTTGGAAATACCTCATCTAACCCAAACTTCTCATTTCATAGAGGAGGAAATGGTGGCCCCCTGGGAGAGGAAGTGAATTGTCTAGTGCCTTAGAGGTACTAAGTAAAGGGGCCAGAATTAGAACCTGTCTTCTAGCTCTAAAAGCTACTTCTATTTAGACTCCATAATGTTGTTGAAATTTCAGTCATGACCTTTATGATGATTCCTAAAATCTATATCTCTGGGAGTAGATTTTTATTTGTTTGTTTTTTTCAGATTTAGTTCCATTGACTCAAATGTCTCCTGGGTATTACTATTTGGACATAATACTCCATTGGTTCCCAGAATGAGGACTCAGTATGATCTTCCTGAACCAATAAGCTCTCCCTTCCTCCAGTTTGCTCCTATTCACTACCAACTGTCTTTACAACACTTTACACAGTTCATGGCAAATAGCTAGATCTCAATGCACAATTGCTGATTGATCACTGGACAATTTCCATGGTCCATGATCCTGTGATAAAGAGCAGCAGTGATATCTTACTATCTACACCAATTGGAATTGCTTTTGCATCTTCCTCTCCCCGGCCCCCATCTCTTCTAAAGGGTCATTGCACATACTGTTTCTCTTTGGTAAAATCCAATATTGTGGCTTTCTCCTGATTTTTCTGACCTTTCTTCCTTCCTCAGGCAATGTTATTTTAGTAATTTCCCTTTCCAAATGCCAATTCGGCTGGTGAATATATTTCTCTGCTTTACTTTTCATGGTTAGCAGCTTATGATTCTGTTTAGGCTGAAACACAGAGAAAAGGGGATAGAGTAGAGGTATTGTGTCTCACTTAGGCTTGTGCTGGAATCAGCACTTGAGATCACAAGAGTTAATGTTAACATTTTCAGTGGAAATATTTACAACTTTGAAATCGGCAAATGCTACCAACAAGGGCTGGATTTGTCCTGTTGATTTTATAAACTTAATAAAGTAATGGAGAAATTATGTTTAATGCAGATTAAACATGAAATATGTCCTTTATACACACAAAAACATACACACACATATTCCTTCAGGGAACTTGTCATTAAACATTTACCAGAGCAAATTCGAAAACACTAATGTGTATGCAAACCTCATTCTGAAGTAAATGGAAGATGAGTATTTGCAAACTTTGAGTTTGACTGGAAATGAGTGACTATTTGAGAATCATTGTGGGAGAGAATTTTATAGGGTTTTTTTTGACTTAGTTCCATTAATTCTAATTGATATCTTTACTTATACTGCTATTGAAAAATCTTGCATTAAGGGTATTAATGTAAAGGGGAAATATTACTTTTTCAACAAGAACATTCTACTTGTGCCACCCATGAATCTTGGTCGAAACAAAACACAGAAATCCAAATCTCTGAATGGTAAGTAGAAATTTTGGCTCTCTACTTCTCAATTAGGTGCATTATAAAATATCTCTAAGATAGTCACTAAGTTTTATCATTGTCAGAATTGTATTTAATTTTTTGATGAAGTTCCTATGTTAAAAAATATCCAACTAGAATGGGCCAATTAATTTACATAAGATATTTGCTAGTATTAGAAGGAAACATAAGACACTTGAATATGTTTTTAAATACTTTTTTTCCATACCAATATCTTTTGACTTAAAGGAGACAGAAGCATTTTTAATTTTCTTCTCTTCTCTCTAAGCTAGCTGACATCAAAGCATCACCAATTGGACTGTTACTGCAATGAGACTGTAGCTGTGGCAACAGAATTCTGATGAACCAACTTCTTCCATCAAGAATGTTTTTCAAAATTTCCCATGAGGCTATGGCAGCTCTGTAAGTCAAAGGGGGAACTTATTTTAAATTAATTGTTCCCATTTCAAGTAAAAAAAATCCAGTCTCCTCTGTGACACTCTGGCATCATTGTTCCAGGAATGAAATCACACATTTAATTGACAAGTGACAATTCCTTGCTGTTCTCCTCCCTTAGCCATTCATTATATTATTAGTGGGTGTCTCCTGTGACGAGAAGGTTTAGTGTAGTAGGGCAGGAATGATGATGATTTTTAGAAAGATTGCCTGAAGAGGCTATACCAGTAAGGTAGTCAATACTGTACTTGAGTCTCTTGTGTTTTACAATGATTATATTCCTGAAAAGTTATTTGATAATTGAATTTAAAAAAGGATCCTAGTTTAAATGCACCAAGAGAGCTCAATGTGACCTTTTGTAAATTGAGGGATTCTTTCTAATAGTGCATAATTGTATGAAACTGAAAGAAGAATTTGACTGGAGACGATTTGTGGGTCAGAATAGACCCACAGGCAGGGAAATAAGAGTTTTGTCCCAGTGTGCAAACATTTAAAGGACACAAATGGCACCATCCTGGATTGCACCCAGCAATCATTCTTCTCTCTGGCCCTTGATTCACTCCACCTCCCTTCAGTAACTAATACTTCAGAAACTTAGAAAATTGAGAGTCATGAGGTACACTTTATCTAAACTAGTATCTGTACCTGAGACAAACTTTTCTGTCTTTCCTCCAACTCTTGACCTAGAAACAAAAATTTCTAGTTACACCTCAGGATCAGCGGACTTGATTTCTAGACTGAATTATTTGATTGATGGGCTAGGTGATGTTGAGGAAGTCATATAACTTGCTTAAATCTCAGTTTATCCATCTGTAAAGTTGGAAGTGGGATTCTATAAAAGGAATTAATCACTAAGGTTCATGATAGATTAATATTATTAATTTTTCAAATGCATCACCTATAAGTTTGGATTTTCTTATTTTGGTATTTTTTAGAGTGGGGATATAATAAACTGCTTAAAGAACAGATCATTCTGTGAGCCAAAGTAGTTTCTGGGCTTCTTTAGAGATCAAGAAATAAACAAAATCTTTAAATGAAGAAGTAATTTGTGTGGAGGGGTTTGAAATATAAATACATACAGACAGATAGTTGGGTGCCTCCTGCTTTGAGGAGGCTTAATATAGAAAGATAGGGACAATGATGATATTTAGAACGATAGGTGAGGCAATGTGGAATAATGGATAAAGGGTTAGCCTTGGACTTAAGAGGAATCTCCATCTCAGACACCTGAATAGGAAACAATGGATAAGTCACTTAGTGATATGTGAATTATTTAGGCAAAGTCAAAGGGCTAAATGTATTGTTAAATAAAAAATCTACCTTTTTTTCAGTTAAAAACATTTAATAGGCAATATGTCTTTTTTTTTTTTTTTGCTGTAATCACTTTGACATTGAAGTCATGGCATATTAGGACATATTGTTAATTCCTCATCTTGAAATTAAACCATGTTTGATAATAAGTGTACCTTTGGGGGGAAAATTTACCTTTGATGGCCAGTACTTTTCCCATATGGGTAATATATAATACATAACTATATTCCCATGTAATTCCATGATTATAGGCCATTGTTGTTCAATGAGTTTTAAATCAACTGAGTTCCCAAACCATTGTAGTGTTTTTTCTATGGTGAGATGAATTTCTTAACCTTCATTATGTATGGCATGGAACAAATTCATGTTGTTACACTCTATCTGTGTTTTGGAATGTTCAATTCTGAGTCTCAGCATATTAATATATTTATTAGAGTTCATTCTTTCCTCAATAGGGTCGAGACTTTCAGATCCACTGGAAGAAAAAATATCTTCAAAGCACTTTTTGAGTAGCTGTTTTAAAGTCTAATGAAAATGTCTAGCTCTTATAGCCTTACCTAGACTTCTTTTGACAATGGTTTTATTGGAGCCTTGAATGAAAAAGTGAATTGTTTCAGTAAAAATCTTTTTTTTCACCTTAAGTAATCCAGTATTTGTGTTTTCTTGTCCATGATGAATTTTTCTTTCATATCAAGTTAGTAACCAGCTGTTTTATTATTGTTGTTGCTGACTGGTCTCCCAGTTTCAAGGCATGTCTGAGAAACTGTAGACTCTCTGTGGACTCTATCTACATATAGTATGCCTTGAAGTTGAACATACCTCTACAGTGTAAAAGAATAAGTACCAACTCCTAGAGCTACAAGGACCCTCTGGAGGTCTTTGCTTTTTTTCAGAGGATTTATTAGGCTGTTTCACAATGGTAGGATGTCAGTTCTTGAACTATTTTTTGTTTTTGATGGCCCTTTCCTTTGTGTATTGATGTGTTGGATCCTGTTTCATTGTGGGCTTAAAGGATCCTTGAAACAACCAACTTTCTTATGCCAAACTATATCAGCAGTATCTAGCAGTTGTTGAAGTATATTTATTAAAAACTACGACTCATGCATTTCCTTGGAGGAATACCCACTTAAAAATGTAGAAATAAAAACAAAACATAAGGCAATGAAATACATCTTCATGGTGTCATCCAGGTTTATAAAAAACAAAACATAAAGCAATTAAATACATCTTCATGGTGTCATCCAGGTTTATAAAAAACAAAACATAAAGCAATTAAATACATCTTCATGGTGTCATCCAGGTTTATTTCCTTTCTTTCCCCCCACTTCTTACCCCTTCTACACACACACACACACACACACACTGCAAGTGATTTGGGTGCTACTTTTGAAAATTACAAGAGTGGAATCTGTCCCATGAAATGACAGACTACTATGAATTTTAATACTCCCATATAATGAGTTATCTCCAAAACATCTCCATGAACATATAGCTAATCCATTCAAAGTCTGAAGAGTTCTATGATTACTTATAGTCCAGAGATGCTCAAATATAATTCTATATTCTAGTCGCCATGTATACCAGCTATAATGTGGAAAGGAAATTTTTTCTGCCTGTAATGCTCTTTTATTTCCAGATTCTATCCTAGAAGGAGGTAGCTGGCACACTGAATAGAAAGCTGAGATCTGATCTGTGCTGACTCAGTGGATAGAATACTGAGATTTGATCTGAGCTGACTTGGTGGAAAGAATGCTGAATCAGATTTGATTTGAGTTCAAATCTGACCTCAAATACTTTCTATGTGACCTTGGGTAAATCACTTCACCTTTGTCTGCCTAAAATAGGGATAATAGTAACATTTCTGTCCCAGGGTTTTTTTAGATCAAATGAGATAACATTTATAAGGCATGTATAATGCCTGCCACATAACAGGTACTCAATAAATGCTTGTTACATTCTTTTTTTTTTTTTTTAAACCACTGTCTTCTTTCCCTATTGTAATCCTTCTTTTCAACAGTTCTTTTAACCTCTGTAAGTTGTTGATTTGTATGAGTGAAAGGATACCTTACTGGCAGAACATCTCAAAATCATCTCTGGATTTTGTTGGCTGGCTCCAACTTTAGGTATTACTGGGCTGTATATAAGACATAAGAAATTCAGATGAACATAAATGATAAGATGAAACCCACCATGTATGGGAAGGAAAAATACAAAAAACATAGAATGGGAAAGGACATGTTGATCAGATTTGAATACTTTATGTTTTTTAAACTCAGTTTTGGTGAAATATTATGGCTATGATAAATTAAAACTATTGTCATTCTGGATATTTATGTCTAATATGTTCCTTCTTTTAATAGAGACAAAATAAAGTTAATACTCCTGCTTTCTCTCTGAGATTATCTCCAATTTATCCGGTGTCTATTTTTATGCATACAAATATATGTGAGCATACAGATATCTCAATATCTTTATGTATGTGTGTATGTATGGACAAACCATGTCTGTTTAATATCTCCTGTCTTGGATTGCAAGTGCCTTGAGATTATTTTTTTCCTATCTTTGTACTAGCATAATTATTGGCATATAGTATGTACTTAATAAATACTTGTTTACTTGAATTGAAATCCAGCAATCAATTGGCAGAGAACTACTAATGATGAGGAAATCAGCTCCATCTGGTTCAAGGTCAGATATTCTGAATCAGTTCAATGTCAGTAAAAAACATACACAACCATGGCTGTCACCAAATGAAACTACCTAAAAATTATTGTTCATCCCTAGTAATTTTTACGCCACTCTAAATTGCAGATGGGTTGCCAATCTGCATCTGTGAATGGAGTTTCTTCCCTGGAAGTTACCCTATGCTGATAAAATCACAGGTCTTCACCATATGCATAAACACATCAGCCTCTATTTCTCCTCTTTCCTCTTCCAATTTTGTCCAGTGTTCATAAAACTCTCATTGACGTACATGTCTTTCAAGACTAAAAATAAAGATTCCCTTGAATCTTCCCACTCTCTCCCTAAGCTGCATTTTCACCGTCTTTTGATACATTACCTCTAAGTTGTTGACTTGCTGATTTCAGGTTTTCTATCCCTATTTACTCTTTCTTTTCTTTTCCCTCCTCCCTGCCTCTTCCCCACAGCCATTTCATTAAGGTTACCACATAGCAAATGGTGCTCACCCAGGCACTGTTCATTTGCAGTGAGAAGGAAAGTTTTGTGTATTGCATTATAGGTTTAGCATCATCCACAGGCACAGCCTCTTTTTCCAAATGTGTCTTATATTTGGATGCATACAGACAGTTAGGCATAACTATAACATCTCTCTGCTTTTTTTCTTTTTAAATGATGGTTTAAAAACCATCCAAGAGGGCTGAATCCCCAGCAGCTAGGAACCTCAATCATTTCATTGATGCAATATAAGCATTGTTTAATCATCATCCTGGGAATTTTTCTCCATCTCATATTGCAGCTAAATAACATTAAGGTGGCAAAGAAGATATTTCAAAGGTATATGTCTAATGAAAACCACTCTGCTTTTCATTCCTTTTCCTTTCAGTATTTAAATTGATAAAAAATAAAAGTGTTTTTAGGAGCCACTTCTATTCTGCTGCAAGGAATTTGGAACTTTAAAATCTTCCTTTTTCCTTCTCCCCCTTTCTTCTTTTTCTTTTCAGAAGCATACAAGAAGTCTAAAAAATGTAGAAAAGTTGCATGTCTTTTCTTTGTATTTATTTTACTCCTCCCCCACTAATTTTCTTCCAATAATTATTTGAAATAGCAACTTGTTTATTTTTCTATCACCTGAATTTACATGGATACCTTTCAACATTCCCACTCCCAGAGAATCATAACTTATGACAAAGAATAAAGAAGAGAAAAAAAAATCAGCAAAACCAACCAAAACACCAAAAAGTCATTCATTATTGTATTCTTTTACCCCCATTGTCTATGGTTGCAATATAAATTCCCTCCTTTTCTTTCTATTCTATGAGAAGAAGAGGAAATGAGGTGAAATAACAGGAGACTGATTCTGGCTGGTTTGCTCTTCATGTATAGTTTCATCTATCTATAAAACACGTATGGTACCATTTTAACTCTCATGAAGCCAGGCTTAATGGAGTAAATCATTTGACTTTTCATAATAGATGTCCTATATGATGGAGTGGGAAAAGCCTTAACATCAGAAATTACCTTGTGAACTTCTGTTTCCTAATGTACAAAATGAGTCAGTTATACTCCCTCTCCCCTTTTGAACCCTTACTTTTTGTTTTAGAAGCAATACAAAGTATTGGTTCCAAGGCAGAAGAGCAGCAAATGGTCAGGAAATGAGGGTTTAAGTGACTTACACAGTGTCACACAGCTAGGAAGTGTTCAGCCCAGATATGAACCCAGGATCCCCTATCTCCATGCCTGACTCTTTTCACTGAGTCTAGACTCGCTCACCAAGTAATACTTTCACTAATCATTTCATAAGCTTTCTGAGAGGATCACATGGAGCAATGCCGTTAGGAAGGATTGATTTGTAGGTCTAAATCACTATGTAAGCTTATAATATTGCCCTTTGTCTTGGCATGTTTCTAATATTCTTCTTTTGGTTTTTCTTTTGTTTCACCTTCAATTCCCTTGCACCACTTAGCATCGCCTTTCCTATATTTTATCTCTGGTGAGAACATAGTTGCTTTACAATTTCTTAGAAAGTTTTTGGTATTTTAGAACACTGCAACAGTCTACTCAAGGAATAGGACTGTGTATGGGGACAAATAATTGCTAACACTTTTCATCTTAGGAACAAAGAAGAAATTTTTATATGCATAGAACAACTCTAAGCTGTTTTTTCTTGCTCATTTTTCACTTCTATCTCTTACGCCCTCTATATTTCAGCTAATAGGACTAGTTGCCATCCCTTGAGCACATCCAATATCCAATACTTTTTGACCTCTATAATGGTCCTTATTCTCTATTTCTACCTATTGACATCTTTCTCATCCTTCTTTGCCTAGCTCAAGGGTTTCTTCTCTCATGAGATCTTCCTTGATTCCCTCAACTGGAAGTATTTTCTCTTTAATCTAATAGCATTTTATATCCTCTTTTTCTCTTTTCCATCTTCTAATTTGTGCCATGTTGATCAGCATACATCATTTCACTGGATCATATTGTAAACTTCTTGGTGGCAAAAAGCTGTGTCTTATGTTTCATGGCAACTCTATCAGTGCCTACTCACCTTGTAGAGTACATTGCGCACAGTGTTCAATTAACATTTATTTATATAAGTGTTTTAAGATTTGCAAAGTGTTTGCTCATTTCTCTTAATACCTTTAAGTAAAATTGCAGCATGCATTCAGAAATGGAAATCACAGGACAGATTGAGAAATCATGATAATAGTTTAAAAAGATAAATAAAATCAGGATTTGCTTTTTCCTTTGAGATTAGCAGTCACACAGTAAGTAGAGTTGTTAAGTTATAGAAAGAAGAAATTAAAACACTACCTCCTAAGGAATGAGACCAAGAAATCTTAAGAGCCTGGGAAGAGGGGAAGAGTAAGAAATGAGGGGGAGTGTTTTTTTTTTTAAAGCCATATAAAAACATTTTGAGGGAATTGTTATTCAATTAAATCAACATTTATTGAGTGGCTACAATAGGATCAGTCTTTGGAGCTGATATCATTGTTGTTCAGTTGTATTTGACTCTCTGAAGCACCATTTGGTAATTTCTTAGCAAAGATACTAGATTATTTTGCCATTTCCGTCTCAATCTCATTTTTCAGATCAGGGTAGTGAGGCAAATAGACTGAGGTAAAGAGACTAGGCCAGTTTCACACAACTGATAAGAATCTGAGCGAACTCATGTCTTCCTGACTGCAAGCTAGGGCTTCTATCCATTGAGCCACCTAGATATCTACTAAGATAGATGCAAAAGTAAATAAAATTGAGCCTCTGATTTTAAGGAGTAGGTGAGATAAGACAAAGAGAAAGTTACAAGTACTGAAGAGCATTAAAAATGCAAAAATAGGTATATAGAACTAAGAGAGTATAATTGAAATTCCAAATACCTATTAAGCATATACTATATTCAAGGAATGATGCTAGGAGCTAAAGATAAAAGGACTCAAAGCCCCACTAAGTCCTTTCTTTCAAGAACTTTATGTTCTATGTGAAGATAGAATTAACTCTCCCTTTGTCTATTTTTAGTTAATCAAATCAAGAACTTAAAGTTCCCCTACTTAGTAGCTAGCTAACCATTAGGTAAGAAAACTCACAAGTCACAAGTTCATACCTCCAAAGACTACAAGCTCTGTGCCTCCCTTGGGCAGTGCTGGGCAAATTGGGAGACTGCAATTGGTTCCTGTAAAGAGGGGGAGAGACAAGAAGTGATGTGGAAAAAGGGGTATAAAAGAAGAGACCAACAAGGTCTGCTTCTTTTTCCTTCCTTGGTTTTTGGAGAGACACTTCCCTTAGATTCTGCATCAATGAGTAGAGCTGTAAAAGACATGCTTTTCCTTGGAGTGATTCTGTGTTGGTGGAATTTTGGCTGAAGAAACCACTGGCACTTCTAGCTGAGGACTACCGAGACTTCCATGTGGAGATCAGGACTTGAGGGAGCCTCTGCTGGGGCTGAGATGGACTTCACTAGAGCCGCACTTAGGGCAGTAGGCTAGACAAGGCTCTGTCTCCTTCCTACATTTCCTGCTTTCATTATCTCTACCTTGTTGTAAATAAAAGCTGCTAACCGTCATTTTGACTCAGGGGCTAATTTTTTATAATTGGAGGTCACTTTTATAACTCTCATATTGAGTCAAAACTTTCTTTTAACTCTTATGTCTATCAGTATGTCTGGTTGGCCAACAGGAATTAAACATGAAAGAAGTGACTTGAGTCTAGAAAAATGGCTAAGATTTCAATTGTTAGAGACTGGTGATGAAAGGAAGTGGGTAGGAAAAAGGGGAATATATTTCACAAATATAGGGGAAAGTCATTGTTGTCAAAAAGTTAGAAAGAGTTAAGAAAGTGAATTTTTATTGATCTTATTTTTTTATTCCTTAAGGATTTAATTGTATCATATGAGACACAAAAGAAATTGAATATTAATAAAATGAATAACATTTACATGTAGATTTACCTCTGCATAATCTATAGACAAAAGCCCACCTCCAACTGTAATGTACTGTTCATTTATCATATTTTAATTTGTGTTATTATCACTTAAAAGAGAGGCAGGGTGGTATAATGGATAGGGAATCATTCTCAAAGTCAGGAGCATTTGAATTCAAATCCTACCTCTGACACAGACTAAATTATGTGACCTTTGGCAAATCATGTAACTTCTCAGAGTTCCCCAAGACCATTAGCTACAAAGCAGCTGTTCTTCCCTGATAAATGGATTCTCTTCACCAATGGAATCCAAATCCACACACCAATCCTGAAACTTAGAATTAAAATAATTTTGTTTGATTTCCCCTATAAGTTTGCATTCTCATTTAGAGCAAAAGATTTTGTCTTATTCATCTATACCCAGCACTTCCTTAGTACAGTGCTTAATAAATATTAATTGAAATAGATTAAAAGCGAAACTGATTCCAAGCAGAAAAGAGTCTTGAATATTAGGATGAGGAGTATAGATTGTAATTATCAGATGATGGAGAACTGATGAGGCTCTTTGCTAGGCTCTCTTCTATATTCTAAATCTTCTTTCTTGGCATATTTATCTATTAAGGATTTGATTATCATTTCTACAAGAATAATAGCTAACCTTTATACAGCCCTTTAAGAATGCAAAGCACTTTACTGATATTTTATCCTCATGATGACCCCAGGAGGAATGTATAATTTGATTTCCTCTTTTATGGTTGAAAAAACTGAGGCAGATAGTGGTTAAAGTGATTTGCCCAGGGATTCACACAGTTAGTGGCTTAGGTCAGGTCTTAAATTCAGGTCCCTCTACTATTTTCTAATATATATATATATATATATATATCCAGCCTCCATCTCTCTTCCCCCTGTACTGGCTTTATATCAACAATTGTCTGTGGGATATTGGCACCTGAAGATTAAAGTTTTGGGAAAAAATAAATTTATCTTCCTCCTCCTCCTCCTCACTCCTCCACACTCCCAAACACTTTACTCCTTGAAAGATCCCCATTTCTGTTAAGGGTATCCCCACTCTCATAATAGTCACTCAAGTTGAAAATTTGAAATTATCTCTGACTGTCCCCACTCCCTCACCTCTCACATCCAATCAGTTGCCAAGTTATGCTAATTCCATCTATCCAATTTCTTCAGTAGTGGTTCCCCATTTATTCACCCTAAGCTTATCAACACTAGCCTGGACTATTGTAGACTCATGATTAGCTTTCCTCCTATTCAATTCCCTTTATAATTTCCCTGCCCCCTTAGAGCTGTCAAAATAATCTTCTTAAGGCATAGTCAACCAAAGTGGCTCTTAGTTTAAAGAAAATCTTCAGTAAAATGCAAATCTTCTATCTTGGCATCCCAAACACCCTGCTATCTGTCCCTAATCTACAGATTTATGTCACATTAGTCCTTCATACTATCTATGTTGTATCCAATTCTGTTGTTACCCAAACTTGATGTAAAGCCATTTATATTAGCCCAGCATGAGCAGCAGGTAATCATTTCCTTTCCCTTATATTTCTGTTAGGCATCAAAGAAATGGGCTTGGAAGGTGGAAAATCTTAGATAAGGCAAAAGAATAAATCAGAGTCACATGAGTCCATACTCTGTAGAGAATTTTTAAATAGGGAGGAAGTGATTTGTGTGTGTGCTTTTCTCTGCCTCTGGCACTTCTGAGAAATTCTCTTCTCTCCACCAATCAGTGGCAATTTTCTAGAAGAAACAAATGGCAGAAGAGACATGAGCTTTCCTACGAGAGCCTGGCAAATACTTGGTTTCCTCTTCTGAGTATGGATCAGTGATTAGCAATCCTGAGAAATTTGTCTCTCCAACTTGTAAATTACCTCATAGGTTCCTAAAGATCTAGAAATCAGAGAATTTCCACCCCCACAATCTTGTTGGAAAATGAAAGGAGAAAAATCTGTAGAAAAGAGTAGGAAGGTAGAAAATTCCAAAAATATTGATAGCTAGCATTTATATAATACTTGAGGCTTTACAAAGTGCTTTACAAATATTGCCTCATTTTATCCTCACAACAACCCTAGGTTATAGGTGCTATTATTAGCCCCATTTTATAGATGAGAAAACTGAGGTGAGCAGTGGTTGAGTGACATGTGCAAGGTCACATAGTAAGTATCTGTGACTGGATTTGAATTCAGGTCTTCATGACTCCTCGAAATTCAGCATTCTATCCACTGCACTACTATTTACATCCCCAGTCACCCAAGTTGTTAGCAAATAGTAGTCACTTAATAAACATTCTAGACTTTAATTCATTGAAATAGAAAGATTTTGAGCAGTGAAGTAACCTCATCTGTGTGCATTAGGACTATTAATTCAGTGTATGTAGAGTGGATTGAGGGGATTGGAGTACAGAACCGAAGGGAGGGGATCTGGTTTGAGGGCTATTGCAGTTGTCCAGATGAGAAACTATAAAGCATAAAATAAGGTATTGTAGTAAGAATGGAAAAATGAGGATGAGTATAAAAGATAATGATGTAGTAAGAGTCGACAAAACTTTGCAAATGATGGTAAATTATTGGAGAAAGAGAAGTTCAAGATAAACATGAAATTTTAAGTATTTCCCAAGACTAGGAAAATAGTATTGGCATGACTAAAATTTGGGGATATAGGAAAAAGAAAGCAAAAGTTTTGAGAGAAGACATGAAGACCTAAATTTAATACAGCCTTAGGTAATTACTATATGACTTTGGACATGCAACTCACACCCTGTCTACCTCAGTTCCCTCATCTATAAAAAGGGGCTAATAATAGAACCTATACACTAGGATTGTTGTGAGGATAAAATGAGACAAAGTTCTGAGGTTAGGAGAGAGAATGGGTTTGGGGATATGTGTGTGTATAATATGTAAAATAAAAAATATACTTAAAGATTTCAGGTCCTATAAAGATTCTAGTTATTTTATATAGAACATTTACAACCCTGTATTTTAAATTGGGTATTTTAAATAGAAAATTTATGATACTTATAGTCTTATTAATATTTATCATTTTTTTCAAAAAAATTTCCTCATATATTCTAGAAATATCTGTCAAGCAGATATTGTATAAAAACTACAATCTGCAAAAGAGATTATCTTCTATTCATAGTTAAGCAATAGACTAGGCAATGAATGAAATTGCTAATTTATTTATATTGTTACGTCAAAGCCTTTGTAACCAATATGAAATGTAAATTTTAGACAATTTTCCAAATAATTCAGGCAAAATATATTTACTTTTATGTAAATCAAGGACAGATAAGGAATTTTGTATATTATTTTAATGAAATGACCTTTTCTGTTTGTGACATTGGACTCTATTAGAATTATGAAGTCTCTAAAGTACATGATTTTTCCTTTGAATTACCTAAGAATTTCAATATTATTAATACTAAGGACAAAGGTTGCAATGTCAATTTTTCTATGAAAGGATATAATGAAATATTAAAAATAAGAAAGCTGAAGTATGGAACAACACGAAGTTCTTCAAGAAATATAGATCCACTATGCCCCACCCCCAAACCAAACCAAACCAAACCAAGAAAGGCCTCCATAAAATGACATTCTCATATAAATCATTCTGGCCACCATTCAATCTGGCCGTATGCCATCCATCTGGCTATTCATCCTGCTTGACTTACTCAATAATTTGACTCATTTAAGCAGGGTGCATATATAGCCTAATACTTGGGAGAGCTTTTAAGAAGAGAAAAAAAACTCCCTGCAGATGTGACCCAAGCTTATGAAAAGCAAGGAAGTTTCTCTTTGGAATGCATTGCCAATTCTTTCTCATACCATCTGAACTGATAATGCCAGGAAGGAAAACTTTCATGTTCACTAATAAGAGAAATATTTTTTCTTGAGGCATTCAGTCTTCTGTAAAATGACTATGAGATACTAAAGATAAGCCTGAGTCACCCTAAGTCCATCCTTTGCTTATCTTTCTCCAGCAGCAACTTGAAATTTCAGTTGCTAAAGTAAGTCATAATAAAATATCAGCAGCCAAATTAAAACTGGCAATGAGAAACTCCAAACACAGTTCTGATTTCATTTAAGAAAGTATTCCAGGAGAGATTTTCCTATACATTTGGGTAAAAAGTTGGCATAAAAAGTTATGGATGATTTTAATTCCTTATTAGCTCTGAATTCCCCCTTCTTATTCATCTTGGCCATTTTCTATCCTTTAGTGGACCCCTTTTACCAAGCTTGGCCCAAGAACATTGTTTTTGGTATGAGTTGGGGGAAAAGTGGACCTTAGTATCTTTTTCTTGTTATTGTAACCTCCTTGCAAATTAAATGAAAATTATAAGGGATGGACAGAAGCTAACAAAATTGGCTCCGAAAGATGCTCCCATGTTAAAATAATGGAAGACTATTTATTGGATATGGGGAAGAGGGCTAGGAGAGGATTTCCTTTTCCCTTCTTGATCCTATTTTCTTTTCTGCAGGTCCTCAGAATGCTCTGGCAAAACTGGAAGTTTGAGAAGAGAGTTATGAAGGGCTCCTAACATGACTGCAAGCTTCCTTGCTTAAATAACCCAAGAAATTAATAAATGTGGTAGTGGTAAAGTTGCTACCACTTTCATCCATTGTAGTACTATCACATTCTATATTCTTCACAGTATAGAGCAGTAGAACCTCTGAATGGCATGCAAAGTCTGGTACAGTCTGGCTCTAAACTACCATGTCAGGTTCATTGTAAATTGAGTCACTTTCAGTGACTCTCCAATTCTGCCAAATTGACTTTCATTTCCTCATTCTTGAGATTCCATTTTTCATTTCCATACTTAGTCATGAAGCAGCTAAATGGTGCAGTGGATAGAATGTTGAGCCTGGAATCAGGAAGTCTCATCACGCTAAGTTCAAGTCTGGGCTCAGACACTAGTTGTGTGACCCAGGCCAAGTAATTTAACTCCATTTGCCTTAGTTTCCTCATTTGAAAAATGAACTGGAGAAGGACATGGCAAACCATTCCAGTATCTCTTCCAAGAAAACCCCAAAAAGGGGTGTCAAAGAATTGAACATGACTAAAAATGAACAACATCTCCCACATTTGGAATGCACTGTCTTCTTACCCTTGATTCTTAGAATCTCTTACTTCCTTTAATTCATTGCTAAAGTGCTATATTCCACAGGAAAAATTTTTCTGATTCATGCAGCTGCTGGTGCTCCTCCCTCATTCCTTAAATTTATCTTTGGTTTTCTAGATATTTTGTATATATTAATATGTGTACACATTATTTCTCCTCTCTTTGATGGTAGACATTTCATTTTTGTCTTTGTTCCCCCATATAATTATTGATGAATAGTTTAAATTTCTGATTGACTGATCAGAAATATCACTAACTTAGGGTAACAGGATTTGACTTTTAACTCTGGTTTGACCATTTTCTACAGGTATGACTTTTGACAAATCACTGAGCCTCAGTTTCCTCATCCATAAAAAAGGAGATATTCTAGACATCTAAAAGCTCTCCTGGCACTAGCTTAATGATCTTCAGAAAGAAGACAATAATCTCTCTACCTCATTCGTTATCAGTTCTTATTACTTCTACTGTGACATCTTTCATATATGTTCAATTTTCTCTCTACTTATTTAATCACCCCTGTAATCTGATTTCTTCTCACCTACCTAAACTATTTTGAAAGTTTCCTAATTGTACTCTCTCCTTCTAATTTCTGACCTCTCCAATTCACCCTCCACATTTCTAGCTTATTAATGTTTTGACAGTGAAGATCTATTTCATTTCTCTGCTCTAGCTTCATTTGTTCCCTATTGCTTGGAGGTGAAGAGGAGAAGGGAACAAGCAATTCTTTATTGACTATGTGCCAGGAACTGTGCTAAGAGTTTTAGAAATAAGATCTCATTTTATTCTCACAACAAGTTTGTGTAGCAGACACTATTATTATTGCTGTTTTACAAATAAGGAATCTGAGGCAGTCAGTAGTTAAGTGACTTGCCTAAGGTCACACAGCAAGTATCTGAAGTTAGATTTGACTGCTCTATCCACTGATTCATACCTAATAGCCTAAATAAATATAAATTCCTTTATTTGGAATCTTAAAAAATCTCAAAATTTGACTACAAACTAACTTTCCAAGCTCATTATATAGTCGTCCCCTCTTCTAAATCCTGTGTTCCATACAAACTAGGTTACTAGCTATCGTTGTGGGTGATATTTCATCCCCTACCATGTTACTTTTACACAGAGTTTCTTCTATGACTGGATTACCATCATTCTTCATTGCTGCTTACTAGCGCTTTATCTCCTTTCAAGGCTAAGCAAGTGCCACCTCCATCAAAATGTCCTGCACCTACCTATGAACAAGTTGTGTCCCTCTAGAAGAGGGAAATGACCAGATTGAAAAGGAAATCCAGTCCCTAAATGCTAGAATTGAGCAATTAGAACCCAATGATCTCTCAAGACAGTAAGAACAAATAAAACAAAGTCAAAAGAAGGAAACATGAAATATCTCAATGAGAAAGTGACAGACCAAGAAAACCAGTCTAGAAGAGACAATTTAAGAATCATTGGTCTTTCTGAAAAAGCAGAAATTAATAGAAACTTGGACTCCATACTAAAAGAAATTATTCAGCAAAATTGCCCTGAAGTTCTACAACAAGAGGGCAATATAGACATTGAAAGGATCCATAGATCACCCTCTACACTAGACCCAGAAAAGACAACACCCAGGAATATAATCGCCAAATTCAAGAGCTTCCAAGTAAAAGAAAAAAATCTTACAAGAAGCCAGAAAGAGACAATTCAAATATCAACAAACACCAATCAGGATCACACAGGATCTGGCAGCCTCCACACTAAAAGACTGCAAGGCTTGGAATATGATATTCAGAAAGGCAAGAGAGCTGGGCCTGCAACCACGGATCAACTACCCATCAAAATTGACTATATACTTCCAGGGGAAAGTATGGGCATTCAACAAAATTGAAGATTTCCAAGTATTTGCCCAGAAAAGACCAGGACTAAATGGAAAGTTTGATATCCAACCACAAAAATCAAGAGAAACATGAAAAGGTAAATAAGAAACAGAGGGGAAAGAAAGAAAACTCACAATTTTTTAAATTTGACTCTTTAAGGGCTACAATAAGATCTAATTATCTGTATTCCTATGTGGAGAAATGCTATGTATAATTCTCTGTAGTGAACTCTATTCACTATTATAGTATTCACTATTATAGCAATCAGAAGAATAATTCATAGGGAGAGGACGGAATACTAAATGGTCTAAGATGACATGGAGGGTAGGAAAGAGTGGGGTGAATAGTAGGGGACACCAAGAGAAACTTGAGTGAATAAGAAAAATAGGATATTCTATTACACACAAAGAGGGCATGGGAAGGGGAGGGGACAAATACTATTATAAGGTGAGGAAGAGAGCATTAAGAGGTAATATTTAAACCTTACTCTCAGTGTAATCAACCCGGAGAGGGAAGAGTAGCTATATTATCCATTGGGATATAAAACTCTATCTAACCCTACTGAGAAAGTCAGAAGGGATAAACCAAGGGGAGCAGGGGAGTGGGGAGGTCAAAAAAGGGAGGGGAGAATTAGGGGGAGGGAATTCATTAGTCCTTTAAAAATAAAAAGAGGGGAATAATAAGGGAGGGGGTAGAAAGGGAAGTTAATCAAGGGAGGAGATAAGGGATACCAGCTTAAAGCAAACCACTGGTTTAAAAGAAAATAGTTTAAGAAGAAGGGGTAGGAATAGGGGAGGATACAAAAATGTCAGCAAATGCACAACTGATAATTATAACTCTGAATGTGAATGGGATGAACTCGCTCATAAAACGGAAGCAAATAGCAGAGTGGATTAGAAACCAAAATCCTACCATATGTTTTCTACAAGAAACACATATGAGGCGGGTGGATATACACAAGTTTAAGGTTAAGGGCTTGAGCAAAATCTTTTGGGCATCAAATGAGAAAAAGAAGGCAGCAGTGGCTATTATGCTTTTTGACAAAGCCAAAGTAAAAATAGATAGTATTAAAAAAGACAGGGAAGGGGGGCAGCTGGGTAGCTCAGTGGATTGAGAGCCAGGCCTAGAGACAGGAGGTCCTAGGTTCAAATCCAGCCTCAGACACTTCCCAGCTGTGTGACCCTGGGCAAGTCACTTGACCCCCATTGCCTACCCTTACCAATCTTCCACCTATAAGTCAATACCCAGAAGTTAAGGGTTTAAAATTTAAAAAAAAAGACAGGGAAGGTTATTACATCCTGATTAAAGGCAGTATAAACAATGAGGAAATAACACTGCTCGATATGTACGCACCAAGTGGCATAGCATCCAAATTAATAAAGGAGAAACTGGCAGAGCTCAAGAAGGAAATAGATAGTAAAACCATAATAGTGGGAGATCTAAATATTCTTTATACCTAATGCTATAAGGATAATGTTTTGAGATATAGTTAGTGCTTGATAAAAGCATATTGATTATTTTACTGAACCCAGATTTCAGGCTTTATCTCCGTGTCCCCAACATCTTGCATATAATAAGTTGTTTCATCACTGTTTGTCAAATTGGGTCTATTGTCATAGGTAATAATTTTATTTTCTTCTATCCTTAAGTCCTTAAGTTTTTCAGTCAAATCTGCATGAGTATTTCATATTTTTGGATAAATTTTTTATCAGATATTTTATGCAGTTTGCAGTTATTTGGATTAGGGTTTCTCTTTCTGGAATAGTTTCTTGGATATTTTGTTATTATGTAGAAATGTAGTTTATTTTTGATGGTTCATTTGGTAGTTTGCAACTTTAGTGAAACTATTGTCTCAAATAGTATCTTTGCTGATTCTTTAGCATTTTCCAAGTAAAACAACATGTCAACAGCAATTAGGAATGATTTTATTTTGTTTTCATCTATTTTTATGCCGTTAATTACTTTCTTTTATATTATTGTTATTACTAACATTTTCAGAATTATGTCAAATAATAATGGGGAGAGTGATCATCCTCTATTTATTAAGAAAGCCTCCTTGATTATCCATTTCATATAATGATTACTTTTACTTTTGATAGACTTTTTATTATATAAAAATCAATCTCTGCTCATATACTTTGTAAGGTTTTTTATCATATGATGATAATGGTCTACTTTTTTGAAGAGTGTTTTTTTTTTGCATCCATTGAGATAATTATTTAGTTTTGGATGTTTTAAAATATTTAATAGATTAATTATATTGACTATTTCCCTACTATTGCATTTTTGCATCCTTCGTATAAATCCAACTTGGTCATAATAAATGAAATCTTGGAAGAATTACTGTAATCTGTTTAACAAGATTTTATTAAAATATTTTGAATTTATATTACTTAATGGCATTAGTCCATAATTCTCCTTCTATCCTTTATTCTTCCCTGGTTTAGGAATAAGGGTTATATTTGCCTCATAAAGGGTTTCTGAGAAGGTGCTTCTCTTTAAAGTTTTTCATAATTGTGTCCAAAAACAACCCTACCTGAGGATCAGTGGAATAGATTTGGAGCAAATGACCTCAGCAAGACAGTATATGATAACCTGAAAGATCCAAGCTTTTGGGACAAAAACCCACTATTTGACAAAAATTGCTGGGAAAACGGGAAAACAGTTTGGGAGAGATTAGGTTTAGATCAACATCTCACACTCTTTAATGACTTAAATATAAAGAAGGAAACTACAAGTAAATTAGGTGAACATAGAATAGTATACCTGTCAGACCTGTGGGAAAGGAAGGAATTTAAGACCAAGCAAGAGAGAGAGAATATTACAAAATGTAAAATGAATGACTTTGATTATATCAAATTAAAAAGGGTTTGTAACAAAACCAATGCAACCAAAATTAGAAGGAAAGCAACGAACTGGGAGAGCATTTTAATAATAAAACTCTCTGACAAAGGTTTAATTTTCCAAATATATAAGGAACTAAGTCAAATTTACAAAAAATCAAGCCATTCCCCAATCAACAAATGGTCAAGGGACATGAATAGGCAGTTTTTATAAGGTGAAATCAAAAACTATCAATAAGCACATGAAAAAGTGTTCTAAATCCCTCCTGATTAGAGAAATGCAAATCAAAACAACTCTGAGGTACCACCTCACACCTAGCAGACTGACTAATATGACAGCAAAGGAAAATAATGTTGGCGGGGATGTGGCAAAATTGGGACATTATTGCATTGCTGGTAGAGTTGTGAATTTATCCAACCATTCTGGAAGGGTGTTTGAAACTATGCACAAAGGGCTTTAAAAGACTGCCTGCCCTTTGATCCAGCCATACCACTGGTGGGTTTATACTCCAAAGAGATAATAAGGAAAAATACTTGTACAAAAATATTTATAGCTGCATTCTTTGTGGTGGCAAAAAATTGGAAAATGAAGAGATGCCCTTCGATTGGGGAATGGCTGAACAAATTGTGGTATCTGTTGGTGTGGAATACTATTGTGCTCAAAGGAATAATGAATTGGAGGAATTCCAGGTGAGCTGGAAAGACCTCCACGAATTGATGCAGAATGAAAGGAGCAGATCCAGTACACAGAGACTGATACACTGTGGTAAAGTAGAATGTAACGGACTTCTCTACTAACAACAATGCAATGACCCAGGACAATGCTGAGGGACTTATGAGAAAGAACAGTATTCACATCCAGAGAAAGAACTGTGGGAGTAGTAACACAGAAGAAAAACAACTGCTTGATCACATGGTTTGATGGGGATATATAATTAGGAATGTAGACTCTAAATAATCCCCCTAGTGCAGTGATGGGCAAACTATGGCCCACAGGCCAGATGCGGCCCCCTGAAATGTTCTATCCAGCCTCATGACATTATTCCTAATCTGATGAATACAATGAGTAGGATACAGTACAACGAAACTTCAAAAGAGTTGCCTTAGAGAAAGACTGACAGATGAGCATTTCCTTTCCTTTGGCCCCCTCTTTAAAAAGTTTGCCCATTACTGCTCTAGTGCAAATATTAATAGTATGGAAATAGATCTTGATCAATGACACATGTAAAACCTAGTGGAATTGCTCTTTGGCTACAGGAGGGTGTGGGAGGAGGTGAGGAAAAGAACATGAATCATGTAACCATGGGAAAAAATTCTAAATAAATTAATTAAATAAATTAAAAAAAACCCTACTTATATCTTAAAATTTATATTAACTATTGATTCCAATGCAGAAGAATGGTAAAGGCTAGACAATGGGGGTTAAGTGACTTGCCCAGGTCACATAGCTAGGAGGTATAGGAGGCCAGATTTGAACCAAGGACCTCCCATCTCCAGTAGATCTCTGTCCATTGAGCTACCTAGCTACACTATACTGATTATTTCTTAAAAGTAATAGAATTCTGTGGATTCATTTGGGTCTGGACTTTTTATTTCCTTTCCTATTACAATTGATTCTATTACTTTTTTATGAGATAGAATTACTTAAAATGACCCTTATCCTAAAGTTTGACATTTCCTTTAAGACTGAATTTTGACTCACTAGAATCTGATCCCTTCAACGTGTTTTCTGGGATCAATGTCTGAGGGTCAGGTGCCAAAATCTGAAAGGGGACAATTCTCTTAATGAATATTCCCTTATCACATTTGAAATGTGCTGTCTGATCATGATCCCAATGTGGTACTAGAAATGCTATGGTCTTTATTTTCTTTTGTGCTATTGGTTTTAAAAAGTCAACTGAATTCAACAAGACTTGAAGTATTTAATAGGTGACAGGTCTTGTGTTAGATGCTGGGAATAGACAAGAAATAGTCCCTGCCCTCAAGGAGTTTATGTTCTGCTGGAAGGAAGCTGACACACACACACACACACACACACACACACACACACACACACACACATATATATATATTTACACACACACATAGAAGCAAATGATACATTCACACACATCAAAAAAAAGTAATTTCAAAGTGGCAGAAAAGTGCCAACAACTGGGAGAGTCAGGAAAGAAGGTGTCAGAGCTAGCATTTCAGATGAGCCTTGATTCAGATCTTTCCAATTTGTTAATTGGCATAATCTTTGAGAATCAATCATCCACTTTCACACCAAAATGAGGCACTGGGATAGGACTTAAGTTTAAATTTCCTTGTTCTCTGGACAAATCTTTTTGCCAATGAAGAACCGACATATATCACTGTTATAAAATCTAGTGATTAGGAAAACCTTCACTTAGTTTAGTTTCCTAATTAAGTTAATGCAATTACAGGGCATGGACTTTTGTCAGAAAAAAAAAGCATCTCTTGTGGAAATGAATATGTACACATGCATTTGCCTTGCTGGGGTTGTACAGAAAATTCCTGATTGGTCTCTAGTGACTAGTGCCAGTGTCAAAGATAAATTGTTGTTCATTCTTTGTTTTGAAGAGGACCAGTGATATCATGGGGTGATGTCTTGACTTGTATGAATTGGATTTAAAGGACAGAGTGGCCTAAAGTCATCAGCCTCATTTTCTTTTCCAGGGTTGTCAAAGTCTAGTGGCAAGACAAAAAGTCAGGATGGTGATAGCCTTGGATGTAGTGAATGAACTTGGCATCTTCAATGTTTAACCAAGCTCTAGACACTCCACAGTGCTTGATTCAGCCACCTTTAGTACCACTGGAATGAACTGTTCTTATTTACCCATTCAGCTGAAGGAAATCTTCATGTGCTTGGGGGAGACATTCCCCTAAATCACCAATGATTTTAAGGTCAGTTACCCTTAAGTTGTTTTAGCCCATCTACCAAGATTGTTTTATTGGGGTATGGCCACCACAGTGCTACAGCTTCTTGGAGTCACAGGTTATAAATAGTGACTCAGCAAAAGTAGGAATAATCTCTTGTGGGAGGAACCCCACCATTAACCTTGTAGCCAGTGGGTCTGATGCAGCTGGTGATGCAGTGGATAGAATGCTGGACTTGAGAATCAGAAAGACCTGGGTTAAAATGCAGCTTCAGATACTTACTATATGACTCTGAAAATGTCACTCAACCCTTATTGCCTCAATTTCTTCATCTCTAAAATGGGGCTAATAATAGCAACCATCTCCTGCTGTAATTGGGATAAACGAGACAACATTTGCAAAGCACTTTGTAAACCTTGATGTCCTATATAAGTGCTAGCTATTGTTATTTTGGGGATTTTATGCCTTTGGACTCTTTTCTATGACTTTAATTTTCTTGCAAGGTGCTGAGGTTGGCATTTCTCTGGTTTCTAGATCTCCAGGAAACTAACAAGTTTGGAGATGTATGTTTCTCAGAATTGGTTATCACTGATCTATGCTCAGAAAAGGAAGCCAAGTACTTTTGTCCAATCTTGGGTTCTCCTAGGAAAATATGCATTTCCTATAGCCATGTGTTTCTTCTCAAGGCCACAATTGCCACTCATTAGGTAAACAAGAAGATCTAAAGTTTTTCAAACCAGGAGAGTGCCTTGTGTTTTCTATCTTCTGGACATTGCATGCCCTCTGAGGGAAGGATGCAAGGGGCTGGACCAGGCATTATCCAATTGTACCCAAAGCAACAACTTTTACCTGTGCCAGCACCAGATAATTTCCATATATGCTGCCAGTCTACTCTCCCAATTGGGATGTGGAGAACCTCTGGTGAAAAGAGAAGCAACCTAACCTTTGATTTCAGGCCTTCAATCTCCTGTTGTGCCTGTCTTTGAGAGAAAAGGATGAGAAAAGTTGTGAGGAATGGGACTTATTTCTCCTGCTGTGAAGGTTCAACATCCATTTCCACCTATGCCCTTTTCTTAACTAATCTCTAGCCTTTGGAGAGAAGAGAAGTTGTGAAGTGGAACCTCTTGTTTGACCACTTGACCTTGCGACTCCCATCTCGTATTTGTTTCTAGCTTAATCTCTAACTTTATTCAGAAGAAGAGTGTTATTCTCTACTCAATAATGATGAATTGGGTGGTATTCTTCAAATCCCAGTGAGTCTGAATTCCTCAAGATTCAATTCCATTCCAATCCCCTTCCCCCAACTCATCATTCCAATCCCTCTCAACCATTCCACTCCAAAGATTCAATCAAATATCACACAGCCTTTCCACTGTGCCCTCCCAAAGACCTGTTCCACAGGCAACAAACTTACCCTTAATTTTAAATCTTTTTCTCACCTATTCCTTCAATATACTATCTGTTATTGAAACCTAGCTCCCCTTGTTGACTAAACTTCACTTGCCACCCTTTCTGGGACTGGGAGCACCTTCTCTGAGTCACTTTAGCTCACTGGTTGAGGTAGGGATGTTGGAATACTCCTTGTTCCCCAATTCCCTTTTCAAGTTCTCCCCCACTTTTATTAATCTCTCCTTTTAGGTTCATACTATTCCTATCTACCACCAAACAAAAAGTCCTAGTAATTTTTGTCTACAGACCCCCCTCAAATCACTTCTGTTTCTTCTTCAATTAATTCAATACCTGGCTCTTATTTTTTCTCTCTATAACTTCTATTCTTTTTCTAGAGGACTGCAACAGACATTTAGACTTCCTCAAACACCCTGATCACTCTGTTCCTTGATATACTCACTTCTTATGAGCCATTCCTCCATCTCACATTGGCTACATACAAAAAGGGTCATACTCTTGCTCATACCATGCCTTAAAAATGTACCACTTCTATATTAGATAATTCTAAATCCTCTTATAAGTTCATAATCTATTGATTTTTCACCTCTCCCTCTGCCTTCCCTTCCAAAACACTACTTTTCATACAAATTGAGACAGCCAGTCACTTGACCACTTCCTTCTTTCCCAGGCTCTCTCCCCTGCATGAAACACTCTCTCCTTTTCTCTCCATCTTGACCCCTGGATAAACCAACTAAACTGAACACTGCCCTTCTCTCTAGAATCACTAGTCCCCTTATCATAGCACTAATTATGTCCAGTCAAGCCTCAGTCTTGCATCACTCCCCCCATTCACCACCTAACTCCTACATACATCTGCTGAACAAAAGAGAAAATCATGTGACTTGTCCGACTGAGACAACTACAAATTTCCGTTATATAATCTCACTACTGCTAGACAATCCAACTATAGCTCTCTTTTCAACTCACTATCTTACTTTCCTCAGCAGCTTTTAAAAACTTTTTCTTTCCTCAAACTTTCAATGACTTCCTACCCACATTTTTAATTGATAACCCTGCCTTATATTTTCCCAAACAAATTAAGACCATTTACCAGTCTCTCCCTCTTCTCTCATCTTTCTCATCTCCTCTCTCATATGCTCTCTAGCGCTTCCTTCTCCTTCACCTTGGTCTTACATTATGAAGTACCCTTATTCCTTACCAATACCTTACCTTGAACCTCACCTTGTTCAAGTGATTCTGTTCCATACTATCTCCTCCAAAGGATTACTTCTTTTATCTTTCATTTATTTTTAAAAATTAATTAATTTATTTTAAAATATTTTTCCATGGTTACATGATTCATGTTCTCACCCTCCTTTTTTCCCTCCCCCTTCCCAGAACCAAAAAGCAATTCCACTGGATTATACATGTATTATCACACCATAGCTATTTCCAAATTATTCATTTTTGTAGTAATTTTTTAAAAACTCAAACTCTACATCCGATATCTATATAAAAAAGTAATAAATCATGTGTTTTTCTTCTGCATTTCTACTTCCACAGTTCTTTCTCTAGATGTAGGTAGTCTTCTTTCTCATAAGTCCCTCAAGATTGTCCTATATCATTGTATTGGTATTAGTAACAAAGTCAAATACATTTGATCATCCCATAATGTTTCACTTTCTGTGTACAATGTTCTCCTGGTTCTTCTCATTTTGCTTTGCATCAGTTCATGGAGGTCTTTCCACTTCATATAGAAATCAAGCAGTTCATCATTCCTTACAGAACAATAGTGTTCCATCACCATCATATACCACAATTTGTTCAACCATTCTCCAATCAAGGGACATCCTTTTGTTTTCCAATTTTTTTGCCACTATAAAGAGCATGGTTATAAATATTTTCCTACAAACATTTTTCATTATTATCTCTTTGGAGTATAAACCCAGTAGTGATATTTCTGGATCAAAAGAGCATGCATTCTTTTTTTAAAATTACTTACCTTCTTTCTTAGACTCAATACTGGGTATTGGTTCCAAGGCAGAAGAGTGGTAAGGGCTAGGCAATGGGGGTTAAGTGACTTGCCCAGGGTCACACAGTTAGGAAGTGTCTGAGGCCACATTTGAACCAAGGACCTTCCATCTCTGGGCCTGGCTCCCAATCCACTGAGCCAACTGTCCTTGGCATGCATTCTTTTAAAGCCCGTTGGGCCTAATTCCAAATTGCCTTTCAGAATTGTTGGATTAATTCAGAACTCCACCAGCAATGCATTAATGTCCTAATTTTGCCATATCTCATCCAACATTTATTGTTTTCCTTTACTGTCATATTGACCAATATGTGAGATGTGAAGTGGTTCCTCAGAGTTGTTTTGATTTGCATTTTGCTAATCAGGATGGAGTTAGAACACTTTTTCATGGGATAATTGATAATTTTGATCTCTTCATCTGAAAACTGCCTACTCATATCCTTTGACCACTTGTCAATTGGGGAATGGCTTGGTTTCTTATGAATATGACTTATTTCCTTATACATTTGAAAAATTAGACCTTTGTCAGAGATTTTTGTTTTAGAATTTTCCCCAATTTATTGCTTCCTTTCTAATTTTGGTTGCATTAGTTTTGTTTGTACGAACCCTTTTTTAATTTAATATGATAAAAATATTCATTTTATATCTTATAATGGTCTCTATCCTTGCTTGGTCTTAAATTTTTCTTACCCATAGATCTAACAGGTATGCCTATTCTATTTTTGCCCAATTTATTTATGACTTCACTCTTTATATTTAAGTAATTTACCCATTTTGAATTTATCTTTGTATAGGGTGTGAGATGTTGATCTAATTTTTTCCCCATACTGTTTTCTAATTTTCCCAGCTGTTTTTGTCAAATAATGAGTTTTTGTCCCAAAAGCTGGGATCTTTGGGTTTATCAAACACTAACTTGCTGAGGTCATTTACCCCAAGTCTATTTTACCCTTCTATCTTTAGCCAGTACCGGATTATTTTGATCACTGTTTGATAGTATAGTTTAAGATCTGCCATTGCTAGGTTCCTATCCTGTACATTTTTTCCCCCATCAGTTCCCTAGATATTCTTGATATTTTGTTCTTGCAGACGAACTTTGTTATGTTTTTTGCTAACTATGAAAAAGTTTTTTGGTAGTTTAACATGTATGTTACTGAATAAATATATAAATTTAGTTTAATTGTCATTTTTACTATATTGGTCCATCCTACTAATGAGCTATCAGTGTTTTTCCAATTGTTTAAATCTAGCTTTATATGTATGGAAAGTATTTTGTAGTTGTACTCATATAATTCCTGAGTTTGTCTTGGCAAATAGATTTCCAAATATTTTATATTATCTAGAGAAATTTTGAATGGAGTTTCTCTTTTCTATCTTTTGCTGATGAATTTTGCTGGAAATGTATAGAAATGCTAATCATTTATGTGAGTTTATTTATTAGCCTGCAACTTTGTTAAGGTTATTAATTATTTCTATTAGTTTTTTAGTTGATTTTCTCAGATTCTCTAAGTATACAATCATATCGTCTGCAAAGAGTGATAGTTGAGTTTCCTCAT
Source organism: Gracilinanus agilis (assembly GCF_016433145.1). Taxonomy (NCBI): domain Eukaryota; kingdom Metazoa; phylum Chordata; class Mammalia; order Didelphimorphia; family Didelphidae; genus Gracilinanus; species Gracilinanus agilis. The sequence continues at coordinate 627,050,306 of NC_058130.1, forward strand.
TGTCTACTTTAATCCCTTTGATTTCTTTTTCTTCTCTAATTGCTACTGCTAGCTTTTCTAGTATAATATTAAATAGTAGTGGTGATAATAGGCATCAATGCTTCACTCCTGATCTTATTGGGAAGGCTTCTATTTGTTCCCATTTCAGATGATACTTGCAGATGATTTTAAACGAATACTGCTTATAATATAAACTTTCTAGTGTTTTCAATAGGAATGGATATTGTATTTTGTCCAAGGCTTTTTCTGCATCTATTGAGATAATGATGTGATTTTTGTTAGTTTGGTTGTTGATATGGTCAATTATGTGGGTGGTTTTCCTAATATTAAACCAGCCCTGCATTCCTGGTATAAATACCACTGGGTCATAGTGAATAATCCTTGTGTTAACTTACTGTAGTTTCTTTGGTAATACTTTATTCAAGATTTTTGCATCTATGTTTATTAGAGAGGTAGGTCTATAGTTTTCTTTCTCTGTTTTTGGTTTTCCTGGCTTGGGAATAAGTACCATATTTATGACATAAAAGGAATTTGTTAAGACCCCTTCTTTGCTTATTTTGTCAAATAATTTGTATAGTATTGGGATTAGTTGTTTTTAAATGTTTGATAGAATTCACTTGTGAGTCCATCTGACCATGGAGATTTTTCTTAGGGAGTTCCTTAATGACTTTTTCAATTTCTTTTTCTGATATTGGATTTTTTAAGTATTCCATTTCCTCTACTGTTTGTCTGGGTAATTTATATTTTTTGTAAATATTTTTCCATTTCACCTAGATTGTCATATTTCTTTTCATATAATTGGGCAAAATAGCTCTTAATAATTGCCCTTTATTCTTCCTTGGAGGTGATATTGACCCTTTCATTTTTGATATTATTAATTTGATTCTCTTCTTTCTTTTTTTAAATGTGATTAACTAATACTATATTTATTTTACTTGTTTTTTTCAAAGAACCAGCTTCTAGTTTTACTTATTAGTTCAATAGTTCTTCTAGTTTCAATCTTATTAATTTCTCTTTTGATTTTTAGGATTTCTGATTTAGTTTTTATCTGGAGTTTTAAAATGTGTTCTTTTTCTAGTTTTTTAAGTTTCATCCCCAATTCATTGATCTCTTCCTTCTCTGATTTGTTGATATATGTTATGGAATAAGTAAGGCAAAATGTTGATAAGAGGAGGGATAAAGGGGAATAGCTGAAGGTAAGGGATGAATAGACAATATGAGTATAGGGAGGAGTAAAGAGGTTAGGTGAGTAATGAAGTGATGAATGGATTATATATAGGAAGGTAAAGGAATGAATGGGAGTATAGGAGGAACTGCTCAAACAAGCTAATCACTGAGGCTAGAGACAGAGGGTACTGGGAGGAAATAGGCTGGATCTACAGGCAGGGAAAGTATCTCATAGATACAAGAGGAATTGGGCCAGTCAGAAATGATTAGATCTGGCTGGAGGGGTTTCTCCTGTTAATTTCTAAGAACCCTTGAGGGAGGAGTTAAAGGCTCCTCCCTGCCAGTGAAATTGATGTCTGTAGGAAGTCTCTGCTGGGTACTTCCTGCCCAAGATAGATGCCTAGGTTTCCCTCAAAAAATAAAAGGAAGTAATTTCTTCCCTCTTCAGCCTTTGCCTTAATATTCAATACAATGATTCGCCAGAGGCTTTTGTGTAGGTAACAAAGGGGATTTATTGTTGGCAGGGGTGAGTTGACAGAGAGAGGGTTTCAGGGTTTTGTAACTGCTACTAGGGAGAAAGCTGGTGTTGGGGGAAGGTCACAGAGAAGGGAATCAGACTGAGAGAGACTGGCTTTCCCAGTCCAGAAGGCTTCACTGCCCTGAAGTAAAGTATTTACCAGATCAATAAATAAAGGGTGGCTTGATTTAGGATGTCCTACTTGCCTATTGAAACTAAAACCCATGATGTCCAATCACCAAAGCCACACTTTCTCCCAGGGCCCAAAGGGAAATTCAGGGAAATAGTAGGGATGTAAATGGAGAGGTCAGGGAGAGGTCCAGAGAAATCAGGCTAGGTCAAATGTCCCAAAGACAATCAGCACAGGCCAATGCCAAAGCCAAAAGGCAAAATCCCCTCAGTTGGAGCTTCAGGACTATTTATAGTCTCAGGCTCGAACTGATTTTCTGTGAACATTCTAAACTTCTAACTGCCAAGGCTGTATGGTTGAATTTTCAAAAGCAAAAGCTTTTGCTGCAAACCCTGCATTACATATATACACTCAGGAATATAAATTTTCACCTGAGTACTGCTTTGACTATGTCACATAGATTTTGATAGGTTGTCTCCTCATTGTCATTCTCTTCAATGAAATCAGTAATTATTTCTTTGATTTGTTCTTTGACCCACCGATTTTGAAGAATTAGATTATTCAGTTCTCAATTGATTTAAATTTGCCTCCCTGTGAACCCTTATTAATTATGATTTTTATCTCATTATGATATGAGAAACTGGCATTTATTATTTCTGCTTTTCTGCATTTGTTTGTGATGTTTTTATGCTCTAGTACATGGTCAATCTTTCAATATGTACCATGTTCTTCAGAAAAGAAGGTATATTCCTTTTTATCCCTATCAATTTTCTCCTGATATCTATTAGCTCTACTCTTTCTAACATTTCATTCACTTCCCTTAGTTATTTCTTACTTATTTTTTTTATTTCATTTGTTTAATTTTTATAGGGGAAACTTGAGGTCCCCCACTTACTATGTATTTCCTCCCTAAGATCCTTTAAATTCTCCTTTAACAATCTGGAAGCTATACATTTGGTGCATATATGTTGAGTACTGATATTTCTTCATTATTTATATTACCTTTTATCAAGATGTAGTTTCTGTCTTTGTCTCTTTTAATCAAATTTATTTTTACTTTAGCTTTGTCTGAAATCATGATTGCTACTCCTGCCTTCTTTGTCTTAGTTGCAGCCAAATAGGTTCTGCTCCAGCATCTTACCTTTACCCTATGTGTGTCTACTTGCCTTATGTGTGTTTTTTTGTAGACAATATATACTAGGATTCTGGTATTTAATCCTCTCTGCTATCTAATTGTGTATTTATGGATGATCTCATTCCATTCACATTCACAGTTATGCTTACCCTTTTTGTATTTCCCTCCATTTTTACTTCCTTCTTTAATCCTGACCTTTGTCCTTTCATTCTTTCCCTTCCCTCCAATATTTTGCTTTTAGTCAGTCTCCCCACTTCCCCCTCCCTTATATCATTCCCCTTACTTTCCTCCACTTTTTACTTCCCTTTTACTATAGGATCTTTCATTCACTGCCCCCCCCACCCTCTCCCTCCATTGTCTCACTTTCCTCTCTACTGCCCCATTTCTTTATTTCCCTTCTACTTTTCTATAGGAGTAAGATACAATTCTATACGCCATTAAATCTGACTATTATTCCCTCTCTAAGCCAATTCCAATGAGAGTACAGTTTAAGTATTACCTGTCATCAATCTCTTCTTCCCTTCTATTATATTAATCTTCTCCTCATGCCCAGGCCCCAAGCTTTTTAATGTAACATATTTTGCCCCATTTTACTTCTTTTTACCCATGTCTCTTAGTATTATCTTCTTCACACTCACAACCCATTCCCACCACCCTGGTTTTATTTTATTTTTTTTTAAACATATCAGCTAACTACACCCCCTCTATGTATACTTCTTTTAACTACTATGACAATGATAGCAATTTTTAAAATCTTTATTTTTATTTTTATTTTATTTTTAAAACATTTATTAATATTCATATTTAACATGGTTACATGATTCATGCTCCTACTTTCCCCTTCACCCCCTGCACCTCCCCACCCATGCCAACTCCCATTTCCACTGGTTTTATCATGCGTCATTGATCAAGACCTATTTCCAAATTGTTGATAGTTGCATTGGTGTGGTAGTTTCGAGTCTACATCCCCAATCATGTCCACCCTAACCCATGCGTTCAAGCAGTTGTTTTTCTTATATGTTTCCTCTCCTGCAGCCCTTCCTCTGAATGTGGGTAGCATTCTTTACCATAAATCCCTCAGAATTGTCCTGCGTCATTGCATTGCTGCTAGTACAGAAGTCCATTACATTCGATTTTACCATAGTATATCAGTCTCTATGTACAGTGTTCTTCTGGCTCTTCTCCTTTCGCTCTGCATCAGAATGATAGCAATTTTTAAGAGTTACTGATATCATCTTTCCACATATGAATATAAGCCATTTGACTTTATTGAAGCCCTTAATTCTTTTCTCTTTCTTACTTACCTTTTTTTATGCTTCTCTTGGATTTTGTATTTGGGCCTCAAATTTTCTGTTTAATTCTGGTATTCTCTTCAGGAATACTTGAAAGTCTTCTATTTTATTAAATGACCATACTTTCCCCTGAAAGAGCATGGTCAGTTTTGCTAGGTAGTTGATTCTTGGTTGAAGACCCAGTTCTCTTGCTTTCTGGAATGCTATATTCCAAGCCTTCTGGTCCTTCATTGTGGAGGCTGTCAGGTCCTTTGTGATCCTGAATGGAGCTTCATGATATCTGAATTGTTTCTTTCTGGCTTTTTGTAGTATTTTCTCCTTGACCTGGGAGCTCTTAAACTTGACTATAATGTTCCTGGAAGGTGTCATTTGGGGATTTGATGCAAGAGGAAATCTGTGGATTCTTTCAATCTCTATTTTGCTCTCATGTTCAAGAATATCAGGGCAGTTTTCTTGGATAATTTCCTGTAGTATGATGTCTATACTTTTTTTTTTGGTCATGGTCTTCAGGTACTCCAATAATTCTTAAATTGTCTCTCTATTTTCCAGATCAATTTTTTTGATGAGGTGTTTCATATTTTCTTCTTTTTTCATTCTTTTGATTTTGTTTTATAGATTCTCGATACCTCATGAAGTCATTAACTTTAAGTTGTTCAATTCTAATTTTGAAAAATTGAATTTCATCCATGACTTTTTGACCCTCCTTTTCCTTTTGATCTATTTTTCTTTTAATTCATTTTTTTCATGTTTTATTATTTTTTTACTTTATTTGCAAGCTGGTTAATTCTGACTTTTAAGACACTATTTTCTTCTTTTAGTTCATGTGCCTCAGTTTCTAGATGATCTATTTTGCTTTTTCAGTTCTCCTTTTTCCAATTTTCTTCAACCTGTCATATTTGTTTTTTGAATTTCTTTTTAGAGCTCTTCCAGAGCCTGAGTTCTATTCACTGTTTTATTTTGTTTTTGACATTTTGCTTGATGTTCCTTGGTCCTCCTTTATTCCATCTATTCTTTGTTCCTTATCTGAATAGAAGCTTTCAATCATAATTTTTTTCTTCAGTCATTTACTCATTTTTTTCTTCTTTCCTCCTCCTTGTGGGCTGTATGCTTGCTCCTCTTTTTTTGCCCTGAAGAAGCTTCTTTTCTGCTATGCTGGTATACTCCATTAATTAGACTAGTTGAGCTGACCTGCTGAACTAATCTGACCTGAGGCTAAATCTTTTCCAGCTGCCCACAGAGGCTGAAGGTGAAGGTGTGGAGACTGAAGGTATATAACCAACTGGCCTTCTTTTCTGTTCCTCTCTGCCAGTCTCCTCCCTGCCAGCCATGGTCAAAACCCTGAGCTTTGTGTGATAGTACCAGGATACTCTGTTTCAGTTGCAGCCTTTGCCCTGAAATTCCATAGTCAGCCTGAGTCCTATCAAAGATCTCCTTGCTGTCTTCTATAAATCAAGAAGAGTCTTCAGAAAGGTAAATGCCATGTTAAATGTTCATTTATTCTTTATATTAGTCTTTTATATTAATTTCTTATTGTTTTTAGTATTAAACACCATATTTATTCCCTATAAAATGTATTTTTGGTATGTATTTTGGCATGTCTAGAATGAGTTAATTTAATTTACATTGATTTCAATGGAAATAATTGCCTCTGCTTTCAATGGTTTCAGATTTCTCTGATTGTTTTCAAGTGGATTATAGATAAAAAACGAAGTATCACTGTATTTCTTCTTATAGCTAAACTCTTCAAAAAGTCTATCTACAATAGATGTGTCTACTTTCTCCTTTTTCATTCTTCTTAACACCTTACAAACTAATTTCTAACCTTATAATTCCACTGAAACTGCTCTCTCCAAAGTTATTCATGATTGCATGGTTTCCAAATCCAATGACTTCTTTTTTTTTTTAACCCTTGTACTTCGGTGTATTGTCTCATAGGTGGAAGATTGGTAAGGGTAGGCAATGGGGTTTAAGTGATTTGCCCAGGGTCACACAGCTGGGAAGTGGCTGAGGCCGGGTTTGAACCTAGGACCTCCTGTCTCTAGGCCTGACTCTCACTCCACTGAGCTACCCAGCTGCCCCTCCAATGACTTCTTAATCTTCATTCTGACCTTTTGGTAACCATTGACACCATTGATCACCAATTTTTCCTTTATATTCTCTTCTCTCTTGGTTTTTAGGATACCACTCCCTCAGGTTCTAATCCTATATATTTAATTGTTCCCTTCTTGTCTCCTTTGTTGGATTCTCCTCTAGGTCATACCCACTCATGGGCGTTGCTCTTAGGGTTCTGTCCTGGGCCCTCTTCTCTTCTCCCTGTATATCCTCTCCTTCTCCAACTTTCCCTATTACTGAAGGGTGCATCATCTTCCCAGTCCCTTAGGCTTATAGCCTAGAAATCCTGGTCTCATGGCTATTTCACAGACAAGACATTCCATTTCTCCACTCTGGGAATTTTCTCTGGCTGTTCCCATACTGGAATGCTCTCCTTCCTCCTCTTCATCTTCTGGCTTTCCTAGTTTCCTTTAAATCCCAATTAATATACCATCCTTTTTTAGAAGCCTTGCTCAGTCCTTAATTCTAGGGTTTTCCATCTCTCTAATTATTTCCTACTTATACATATTTGGCTTTTTTTGTGTATATTTGTTTGTATGAGGTCTTCTCCATCAGACTGTAAGTTCCTTGATGGTAGATTCATGTTTTACTCATTTTTATATACCTATCAATTATCACAGTGTCTGACAAAGGGTAGGCACTTAATAAACATTTATTGATTGATTAAAATAATCATGAATGAGTTACAAGTAAAATAGAACATTAGCTAATATGAAAAAAGTGCAACTATTAACTTACCCAGTTAAGGTAAACAAGGATGCTGTGAAGAATCCTAATTCTTATGTAGCCAGTATCCTTTGACCCATTATTCCAGAGCCAGGCTACTTCATCTCCCCCTCAGGTTTCCAGAAGTACCCCTGAGGGATCTTAAGAGTGTATCCTCTAGAATTATCTGTTCAAGCTCCTCATTGATTGTGTTTCCTATCTTGTTAGATGATAGTTACTGTGTTATCTGTCAGTATCAATCAGTTTACAAGGTTATTTACTTTAAAGATAAGAGAATTACAGCATTATAAACATCTTCTCCAATATCTTGGAGTCTCTAACAGTTGAGTTTTTACATATGGGTCCATCCAAGTTCATGTCCAAATATACCATGACTGCTAATTGAGTAATTTCCTTAGCTACAACTGGACTGAGTCCTCAAGGTCATTTCTTGCTCCTCCATGCAATAGATTCTGGATTGACTGCAAAACTTGTCTTGATCTCCCAGACCCCTGAACTCCTGTGAATTCACTCTTCTGAACCTTTTAAACTTATAAGTTGGGATCTTTCACATTCATGTTCTTTAACAACAACAACAACAACAGCAGCAGCAGCAGCAGCAACAACAACAACAATAACAAATATCCAGGCAAAATACTGAGGCTAGTTTTTATTTTTTTTTAAAGGAGGCTACACGTTGGCTTGAGAGAGGACTTAAAATCTTTCTTTTACAAATCATTTCTTATTGGATGCCATCAACAAAGGAATCAAAAGGAAGAGAAGTGATCCAAATGAGAAAAAGGGAAAGAGGCCAATAAATGCCTTATTGAAGGTCAACAATCATATAAGTCATATAAAACAAATCATACAAAAAATAAATCATCCCATTCAGAAGATGTCTAACTGAGTAGGAGAAATTACAAATTGTTTAAGACTGTTGCAGTCTTTTTCCAAGTTACTGCCAATAAACATTATCATAATTCTCCAGGACATAGTCTCCCATTCTCTTCTACATGGGGAATTTGTATCAGAGGATTTTGCCTTTATGCCAAGGTCTTATATATGCTTTCTCCCAATTGAAAATTTTACTGCTTTCAGAATACTGGTAGGGATGTTTTGAGTGCATTTTCCATGGCTCCAATCTAGAATAATCCAATATGGTCATGGGAGTGGGGTGGGGACATAAGCATTGTCTTTTCATTTGTTTCCCTAATACAATATGGTCAAAAGCCTTAATACTATCAGCACGAGGTGACCTTATATAGTCCCATAGATAGTGAAGAAGATTACATTTTCTCTTAATCTGTTCCCACTTGGTGGATCTTGGTTCTTGTTATGAATTTTTGGCTGATAGCATCTAGGAAGACACTGCTGTAAGAGGAGGGGGCCTGGGACCTTTTCCCTCTGAAAACAACATTTGGGCCTTAGCCCTTTGCCTTAGAAGTTTTCCCTCCTTTCTTGTGTCTTAGAGGAAGGAGATTAATTTGTAAGTTCCGACCTTGTAAGTTTCAGAAAATCAGGCAAGTGAATCTCTGGGAGTCAGAATGTCAGAATCAATTCCATGTTGGCTTTTGCAGCTAGTATAACCTTAGGAGTGAGAATGGTCAAGTCTCTGGTCAGTTAGAGCCTTCTCAAGGCATACTCAATTCTGGCTACATAACAAATTAAAGAGGAAGTCATTCACTATGTGTTTAGTAGACTTGTTAAGTAAAAATAGCCTGCCCATTGAACTGGATATCCTTGAAGAAATTGGCAGCAGGGGGCTGCCAGAGAAGGCAATGGGCTACTTTCTGTTCTACCTGGAGCCATTGGGATTTTTTTTTCTTTTGCTGGGAAGAGATAGACACCCTTAATTTATTTTGTTCATGGGGTAGAGGACTTTGGAGGTAAAGTTTGCTTCCTGCCATCCTCACCAGTTCACTCTGTGACCTAAATTTCTTCATCTGTAACAGGGCTTCCAAATAACACCGAGACAGTCAGTACTACAGATGAAAGTGCCTCTAGATGTGAAATATCCAAGTCCTGAAATGCACTTGGACCTTTTTGAGGGTTATAAAAATAAGCCCCTTATTTATCTATGAAAACTGTCTTTAGTGCAAACTGGGCCAGGTGAGGTATTAGAATGCATTTCTTTTTATTTAAAAACATATCCATTGCTTTGAAGATCATCTGAACTCCCTTAGGAAGTTTGATGCCTAAGTCCCTCTTACTGTTAAGTAATGGTGGTGAAAAAAGTACAACTATGTCATTTTATGCTTAAAGATACCTCCATTGGTCTGGCAAATGAGAATTTATATTGAAAAAGAACCATATTTCATCAAACATTACCTCTTAGGTGATAGTGATTCCCATCTCTTATAGAGGCTGGACTTTAGAACAAATGTAAGTTTTATAGAGCAGGAAGAACTACTAATCTTAGCTGATCTAAGAAAAGATGCTTAGGGGAAGTCTTGGAACACTCAACATAATTAATTCTGACTTTAGAATTGCAGAATCATGATAGTTCCTAGTTGGATCAACTTCATGGGCCATGCCTGGCCAAGTATCTCTTCTACAACATCTGAAATGAGTGGTCCTATACTCATAGGATGCCTTTGGGGGTAGTGGATCACCCCTCACTACCACAGCTACCCATAGAAGGGGAAAAGTAATAAGCATTTCTAGAGCACCTACTATGTGCTAGGCATTATGATAAATATCTCATTTAGTTCAAATAATAACATTGTAAGATAGGTATTATTATTCCAATTTTAGAATTGAGAAAACTAAGGTAAATGGGTTCAGTGACTTTCCTCAGGACACAGAGCTAGAGTAAATGTCAAAGGCTAAACTCAGGCCTTCTAACTATCCAGTGTGTCACCTAGCTGTCTCAGTATCTCTAGTGATTCTGGCTCACCCCACTCCCATGGAGTTTCCACAAGACAAGCTACAGCAGACAAAATCTCATTGCAGGAAGTCAGCCTGGCAGGTGTTTCTGCCATAGATAGAGTATTTCACAATGCATGAAGCAATTCTTTTGTACAATAGTTTTACCACCTAAGGTTCATATTCAGCTGTATGCCTTCTGTTGTAGCAAGTATTTTTCTTTCTTTAAATATACTTGGATAGTTATACATAAATGGCTCGTACCCATCAATGATACAGATATTCTTTGGCTAGAATCAGATCAAGGAGGAACACATCAAAGTTCTCTCTATAAGAATCTTTGCACCTTTTCTTAAGATTGCCCACTGTCTGGCAGGGATTTAAGTGAAATTTAGAGATATAAAAAAGATTCTGGGCAATCTGATTCTCCAGACCTGCCATCAATTTCCTTTTCAACCAATCACGATATGTTTTACATGCTTTACATGTGCTAGTCTTTCCGAATGAACAAGAAAATTACCTTTCTGCATATGCCTTGCTGTCCATTATTTACAAAGATAATGCTTTTGTATTGATGTTATTAGCTTATCTGCTTTGAGTTACTGTTCCACTAGTGATAATAGGGTTAGACTTACCAGACTCTCTCAGTTAGTCTTTCCTGTGACCTATAGCGCACATAAAACAATAGACAAGCATTTATTACAAACTGATCTTATGTCAAATATTTAGGTAAGCACTAGGAATAAAAACCAAAAGTGAAAGAGTCTCTGCCCTCAAGACTCTTACATTCTATCATGGAAGCCAACATGTACATCTACATACACAACATATGTAGAAAGTGGATCCAAGGTAGTTTTAGAAAAAAGGGCATTTTTTAGCTAGAGGAAATCAAGACAAACTTCACATGGAAGGAAAGGACTATATAAATCTTGAAAGAATCTAGAGATGCTAAGAGAGGGAAATGAAGAGGAAGAACATTTCAGAAATGGGGTGCAGTTAGTGCCACACTATAGAAGTAGGAGATGGAATACTATGTGTGAAGAACCATTAGGTCAGTATGACTGTGTCTTAAAGGGTTTGGAGAAAAGTAAAGTGTAAGAAAATTGGAAAAATAAAAAAGGAATAAAATATATAATTTTTATACTACATCATAATATAAATATTATATACAATAAAATAAAATAAAAGTAATAAAAATAAAAAAGGTTGGAAAGACCTTTAAAAGTCCAACAGAAGAGTTTAAATTTGAAGCCAGAAGTAATAAGGAGCCGTTTACATTTATTGAATTGGAGGTTGTGACTTTTTGGAGGATAGGTTGAAGTGGGGAGAGTTTTGAGATAGGCAGGCCAACTAAGAGAAGTCTTGAATTAAGATATGGTTGCATCAGTGCAGAGAAGGGAAAATATAGAAAAAGAAACAATAAAATTTGTCAAAAAATATATATACATATATATATGGGTGGGTTAAGGAATAAAGAATGACATTGAGGGTGAAAATGATTGGCTGCAAGGATGATAGGATCTTTTACAACTTTAGATAAATTCAATAGAGAAGTTTAGGGAGAAAAGTAATGTTATATTTTGGTTATATTGAGTTTGAGATATCTATGGGGCATCCAGTTCAAAATATATATAGTTGATGATATGGGATTAGAATTTAGGAGAGAACAGAGAAATGATCATTAAATTTAAAGGAGCTGGTGAGGTCATCAATTGAGAGTGAGGAGAAAAAAAAGGGAAGAGGGTCCAGGACAGAGTTTTGGAAAACAAGTATAATTAGTAGGCATGATTTTGGTGATGAACAAGCAACGGAGAGTAAAATAAGATCAGGCAGGGAACAGGAGAACCAAGAGAGATCAGTGCCAAGATATAGAGAGGAGTGAGTTTCCAGGAAAAGAGGGCATTCAAACGTTGCAAACAGTTCAAGAAAGATTAGGATTGAGAAAAGGTCATTGCATGTAGCAATTAAGAGATCATTGTTAATTTTGGAAAGAGTAATTTCAGTTGAGTGATGAGATTGGAAGCCAGAGAAAAGAGGGCTTAGAAGATAGGTTTGTTATTAGAGCATGGTCTCATGACCCAAGGAGTATAAGTGGTTACTGGCTTGATTTCATCCAGTCCTGGACTATGGTTCCAGAAGAAAAACTCATTCATGCCAGTGGTTACAAATATGCACCATACCTTTGAAAGATTTTATTCACAATATCTTGAAAAACTACCACACAGGGATGAAAATTATCCTTTTTGGGGGTTGGAAAATGCCATGGAATATGCTTCACTTTTTAAAAGAAGGAAGTTAAAATTCTTTTCTGTGTTACTCTAGAACATAAAACCCTTCAAATTTTAAGCTGCACTTATAATAATGTTAACCATCTAGCAATCTTTGTACATATATAAAATCTAAAAAATTATAATTGTTTTTCTTTTCCTACAAAAAGTAGATTGGCAAATGAACTTAGATCTTAAGTGCTTCATTTATAGTGTGTTAGACTGAAGTTAGGAAAACATGGGTTCAAAATCTTGCTTTAAACACCTACTAGCTCCATGACTCTGGATAAATCACTATTTTTCTCTCAGATTCAGTTTTCTCATCTGTAAAATGGACTGGAGAAAAAAATGGCCAACCAAATCCCTGCCAAGAAAACCCCAAACGGGGTCCAGAAGAGTTGAAAAAAATGACTCAACATTGACAAACAACCCAAACTTATTGTTCACCATACTAAGAAAGCTAGAGTCTTTAAAAACTCTCTATGTAGTATAAAACTCAACTGAGTTTTATAGGGAGAAAATAGCAACCTTTAGGAAAAAATAAGTGATCTCAATTTAAAAAAAAGAATGAAAAGGATTAATATTGCAGTAAAGATCAAATAATCCGTGAAAGACTTGAGAGATACAAAATAACATTTTTACATTAATTTACTTTAACTTGTGTTTTAGCATTTAAAATTTTTTATGTTATTTTATTTTTAAAAAATTTTCCATGATTTTTTTCAAGATTCTTGTCTCCTTCCCCTCTTCCCACCACTCTCCTGGAGTTGATGAACAATTCCACTGGGCTATACATATATTAACACTCAATACCTATTTCCATATTATTCATTTTTATAATAGAGGAATCTTTTAAAACCCAAACCCCCAATTCTATACCCATATAAACAAGTGATAAATCATATGTTTTCTTCTGGATTTCTACTCCCAAAGTTCTTTCTCCAAATGTGGATAGCATTCTTTCTCATAAGTCTCTCAGAGTTGTCCTGGATTATTGCATTGTTTTTAGCACTTTTCTATAGCTGAATTAAGGAACCAGCGATGTTTACTTGTTTTTTTGAAGAAAAACTGTGGAGGAATGGAGAAAGAAATGATTATAATTTTCAGATATGTGACTGTTGTATCAAAGAGGTATTGGATTTATTTTACTTGATCTCAAGGAGCAGAAGTGGAGTCAGTGAGGAAAAGGCATAAGGAAGCATAAAACAACACAAAGGGATAAAACTGCCTTAATGATGAGAAGTATTCAGAAAAAAACAGAATCACTCAAAAATGAAATGCATACTGTTATGTATGCCAAAGAATGGATTTTTTTTTTTCAGGCATACTTTGACTAGATGACCTTAGGTACCTTCTCACTCTGAGTCTAGTGAGAAAAAAAAATCTTGTCCTTGGACTTTTTTCTCAAATAATATCAGCTAAAATTCATATAGAACTTTACAAACTTACACTATCTTATTTGATTCTTACTGTGGCCCTACTAGAGAAAAATAGCATCCATGCCTTCCTCACTTTAAAGATAATAAAAGTGTAGTTTTGAGAGATTAAGTGAGTTGTCTACTGCCACATAGCTAATAGGTATTAGAGTTATATATCTATTAACTCCAAGTCTTTTCACACTTCATAAAGTAAAACTATCTTTAATCCTGGAGTTTTAAATCATGCTAAAATGCAAAATGGTATATTTATTTTCAAATGATAGAGGACCTGAGGAAGCAGAAGGAAATTAACTCGACCAAGAGAAATAGTCGAGTCAATAAGCATTATTAAGTACTTCCCTGAACTCATGATGAGAAATACCATCTGCCTCCAGAGAAAGAACTGATAGTTGGTTTATTCACTTTCCTTATTTTTTGTTTATTTGTGTTGTCTTCCACAAAAAGACTAATATGGAAAAATGTTTTACACATGTAAAATCTATATCAGGTTGCTTGCTAGATAAGGGAGGGTAAGAAGAGTATGAGAGGAAGGGAGGCAATGAATTTGTCAAGCAAATGTTAAAAATGGTTTTAATGTGTAATTGGGTGAAAATTAAATCTTAAAATAAAATAGGGATGAAAAAGTATTTACCAAACCAGGAACTATGCTAAGTACTGGGAATATAAAGAAAGTGAAAAGACATTTCTTGCCTTCAAGGAACTTATAGTCTAATGGGAGAGTCAATAAGCAAAAAAAATGTACAAATAAGAAATAATTAACGAAGAGAAAATACTAAAATTGTGAGAGTTTGTGAAAGGCTTCCTATAGAAGATAGGATTTTAGTTGGTACTTGAAGAAGTCAAAGAAGTCAAGAAGCAAAGAAGAGGAGGGAAAACACTACAGGCACAAGGGACAGCGAAAGAAAATGTCTGGAATAGAGAGATGGAGTTTGTGGAATAGCAAGGAGGCTAATGTTGCTGGATTGAAAGGCATGTTGGGTGGGGAATAGTATTAAGTGTAAGAAGAATGAAATAGGTATATGTGTATATGTGTAGGGGAAAGCTAAGAAGGACCTTGCTATTTTTATTTATTTTTCAGTTACATGTAGAAACAAATTTTAACAATTATTTTCTTACATTTTGTGATCCAGATTTTTTCCCTTCTTTAGCTCCCTTCCCACTTCCCTGAGACAATAAATCAGATATACATTATACCACTGCTATCATGAAATACATATTTCCATATTCTTCATGCTGTGAAGGAAAACACATCACACATACAATAAAAAATTCATGAAGGAAATAAACTGAAAAGTTCTTCCATCTGCATTCAGAATCCAATAGTTCCTTTTATGGTTTTGAATAGCTTTTTTCTTCATGTGTCTCTTGGGGTTATCTTGGATCTTTGCTTTGCTGAGAAAGATTTTACTCCTTCAGAGTTGATTATTATACAACATTTCTGTTACTGTATACAATGTTGTCCTGGTTCTGCTCACTTCACTTTACATCAGTTCATATATCTTTTCAGATTTTTCTAAATTAATTCTTTTCATGATTTCTTATGATGCAACAGTATCCCATTACAACCATACAACAAAACTTTTTTAGCTATTGTTCTTCAATTAATGGATACCCCTTCAGTTCCCAGTTTTTTGCCACTACAAAAAGAACTGCCATAAATATTTTTGTGTGCAGATACATCCTTTTCCTTTGATTTCTTAAAGGTACAGACCTAGTGGCGGTACTACTGAGTCAAAGGATATGCACTATTTTTAATTTATTAATTTGTTTGTTATATTAAAATACCCAATCATCTTCTCTTCTCTCTCTCCATTAGAAAAGGCATAAGTTGACATTCATATATATATGAATACATACGCTTACTATGTCACTTATTTTTATTAGTTCTTTCTCTGGAAGTGGACACATATAATTTTTCTTCAAACTATTTCTGTGCTGCATACAATGGTTTCTCTTCATTTCATTCTTCTTAACTTCATGTGAGTCTTTTTATGGTTATCCAAAATTAATCTGTTTGTCATTTCTTAAGACTCAGTAGTATTCCATATTAATCATATGCCACAACTTGTTTAGCAATTCCCCAACTGATGGATATCCCTTCAATTACAATTTCCTTGCCATTGCAAAGAGAAATGCCATAAATATTTTAGAACATATAGGGCTTTTTTTTTCTTTTTTCACTGATCACCTTAGGAAATAAACCTAACAATAGTATTGTTGGGTCAAAAGGCATGCACAATTTTATAACTCTTTTAGCATAATTCTGAATTTTTCTATATTATAAAATAGTTTTGCATAGTTTTATAATAATTTGTTCCAATATGGCCTTGACTCCATATTGCTCTCCAGAATGGAGCATTTTTATATGCCTATAGATAGTTTTAATTTCTCCATCTGAGAACTACCTATTAATATTCTTTGATCATTTTCACTTGGGTAATAACTTGCATACTTATAAATTTTTTTTAAACCCTTGTACTTCGGTGTATTGTCTCATAGGTGGAAGATTGGTAAGGGTGGGCAATGGGGGTCAAGTGACTTGCCCAGGGTCACACAGCTGGGAAGTGTCTGAGGCCGGGTTTGAACCTAGGACCTCCTGTCTCTAGGCCTGACTCTCACTCCACTGAGCTACCCAGCTGCCCCCATACTTATAAATTTGAGTCAGTTCTCTTTATATTTGAGAAATGAGGCTTTGATCAGAGCCACTTGGCATACATTTTTTAAATCATTATTCCATTAGTTTTGTTTGTAAAGCCCCTTTTTAATTTAATGTAATAAACTTTTTCATTTTATTTCTCCTGATGTACTCTGGACTTGTTTGGTCATAAATTCTTCCTTATCCACAGGGCTAGCATGTAAATTATTGTGTTCCCCTAATTTGTTTATGGTATCACCTTTTATTTCTAGATCTTGTATCACATTTTTATTTATCTAGTTGTATGTTATGATCATGAAGGAATTTGAATGACAAAGAGAAGATTTTGTATTTGATCTTGGTAGTGATAGGTAGCCAATGGAGTTTATTGAGTATGGGGGTGACATGATCAGACCTGTGTCTGGGAAAATCAATGGTTGCTGAATGGGGGAGTTGGGAAAGACTTGTGGCATGCAAACTAATCAGAAGGCTACTTGAATAATCTAGGCATGAAGTAATAGGGAATGCATTAGGATGGTAGCAGAATTAGATATGTGAAATTGCAAAAGGGAAATTGACAGTTTTGTCAACAAATTGAATTTAGGGAGTAAGAGACAGTGAACAGACGAGGATGATAATGGGTGGCTAATCTGGATGATGGTGGTATCCTCTAAAGCAGTGATTCCCAAAGTGGGCATTACTGTCCCCTGGTGGGTGTTGCAGAAATCCAGGAAAGCAGTGATGGCCACAGGTGCATTTATCTTTCCTATTAATTGCTATTAAAATTAAAAATAATAATTTCCAGGGGGCTAAGTAATATTTTTTCTGGAAAGGGGGGCAGAAGGCCAAAAAAGTTTGGGAACCACTGCTCTAAAGTAATGGAAAATTTTGGATGGAAGGGGCAGGGTTTATAGGGAAGATAGTAAGCTTAGTTTTGGACATGTTGAGCCTCTCCCCTGCTCATTGAGAAGTCAAGCCATATATCAATTATACATTTGAAATCATGCAAAACATTTCCAAGTTAGTTATATTGCAAAAAATAAAATAAAAATCAAGAAACATAAAGAAAGTTAAAAAAAAGTTAATCTGTACTCTTTCTGGACAGTGGATAGTATTTGTCAGCATGGTTCCTTTGGAATTATCTTGGATCATTGTCTTGATCTGCTTAGCCAAGTCATTCACAGTTGATATTTTTTGATATTTCATAGCAATATTTCACAATATTTTTCATTCTTCCCATCATTTATGTAATGGCAAAGAAGTTGAGGGGTATACTTGTGATGAAATGCTACTGGACTATAAAAGATGATTAACAAGTGGTTTCAGAAAAAGCTGAGAAGATTTATATAAATTGATGCCAAGGTAAGTGAGCAGAACCAGGACAACATTGCACACAGCATGGTACAGGAATATTGTAACCAGATTGTTTACATGATTACTACCTTATAATACAGTTTTAAATCTGGTACTGCTACTTCACTTTTTTTTTTCATTGATTCCCTTGATATTATTGACCTTTTGGCTTTTTTCCAGGTGATTTCCCCCCACCCCTTTTCCCCCCCTAATTCTATACAAAAAATTTTTTGGTAGTTTGAATGGCATGTATGGAATGTATAAATTAATCAATTGTCATTGTTATTATATTATCTCAACCTACACAAAAGCAATTAATATTTCTCCAGTTGTATAGATCTGTTTTTGTGTGAAGTGTTTTGTAATTGTGTTCATATGGTCCTTGGCTTTGTGTTGACAAGTAGATCCCCATGTATTTGATGCTGTCTGCATTACAAATGAAATTTAAAAAATGGAATTTATCTCCCTATCTCTTGCAACTGGTTTTTGACGGTAAGATATATAAATACTGATGACTTACATGGATTTATTTTATACCCTACAACTTTGCTAAAGTTGTTAATTTTTTTCAACTAGTTTTTAGTTGAATCTCTTGGATTCTCTAAGTATACCATCATGCCGTCTAAAACAATAATAGTTCTGTTTCCTTATTAACAGTTTTTTATTCCTTCCTTTTCCTTGTTTTATTGTAATTAAAAACATTTCTAGTACAATATTGAAAAATAGTGGTGATAATGGACATCTTGCTCTACCCTGATCAAACTGCAAAGGGTTCTGGTTTATCTCCATTAAAATGATACTTCGTATTTGTTTTAGATAGATACTATTTCTCATTTTAAGAAAGACTCCATTTAATCCTATGATTTAATAAGAATGGGTGTGTTTTACTAAAAGTTTTTCTGCATTTATTAATGAAATTGTATGATTTTTTTACTTCATTACTTTTGTTGTTTTTATTATTGATATGCTCAAATATGTTTATAGTTTTCCTAATATTAAATCAGCCCTGCATTCCTGGTATAAATCTCACCTGGCTGAACCATTTGATCTTTGTGATATATTACTATAATCTCTTTGCTTGTATATTTTATTTAAAAATTTCGCATTCATATTTAGTGAGAAAATTGGCCTTTTAGTTTTCTTTCTCTGTTTTTATTCTTCCTGCTTAAAGTATCAAAACCATATTTATGTCATAAAAAATTGGTGAGACTTTCTTCATTTATTTTTCCAGTAGTTTACATAGTATTGATATTGTCTCTTAAATATATGCTAGAACTCACTTGTCTGAAGCTTTTTCTTAAGGAGTTTCATCTCTTAGTTTCAATTATTATTTCAATGAATTTTTCTGCTTATAATTTTATTAATGTTTCCTTTGATTTTCAGGATTTCTATTTTGATATTTTAATTGGGGTTTTTAAATTTGTTGTTTTTATTGAATGTAAGTTAATTAATATGTCTAAAATTTTTTTTAAATTTGTTTCTTGGCTACATCAAAATTTCCAGATATCTCCATCCCTTACCTTCCCACACCAGAAAAAGCATCACTTGATAAAAAAAAATGTATATATAAACTATGTCTTTGTATTTCTGTTTATGAGTTCTTTCTCTGGAGGTAGACACTTGGGGGTTATTCTTAAAACATTAATTTGGTAGCTCTACATAGTGTTCTCTTGGTTCTACTTGTTTTGTTTTTCATAATTTCATGCTCTCTTTTATTGATATACACATTTAGAGATATAAAGTTTCCTCTAAGTACTGCTTTGAATTATTCCACAAATTTTGGTGTTTTTCTCATTGTCGTCATCTTTAATGAAATTATTGACTATTTCCATGATTTATTATTTGATCTACTCAGTCTTTAGGATAAGTTTGCAGTTCATTTTAAATTTTAGTTTTCATGGCCCTTTATTAAATGTAATTTTGATTGCATTGTGGTTTGAAAAGGATACATTTAATATTTATGTTTTTCTTCATTTTATTATGAGGTTTTTATATCCTAACATATGGTCAGTTTTTGAGAAATGCCATGTACAACTTTCTATTACTATTCAATTTTCTCCAGAGGTTTATCATATCTAACTTTTTCTAAATTCTTAAACTTATTTCTTATTTATTTTGTTGTAAGACTTTTCTAGTTCTGAGAAGATAAAGCTTAGGTCTCCCACTAGGATAATTTTACTTTCTAATTCCTCCTGCAAATCATTTAATTTAAAAAAAATTTAAATTTTGGATGCTATGCTGTTTGGTTCATATATGTTTTGTATTTTTATGACTTCTTTGTCCATGCTGCCTTTTAGTAAGATATAGTTGCCCTGGTTGTTTCTTTTAATTGGATCTATTTTTGCTTTTGCTTTCTTTGAGATCATGATTGCTATCCCTGGCTTTTTTACTTTATTTGATGTATAATAGATTTTTCTCCAACCCTTATTTGAATTTTGTGTGTCTCTGTTTCAAGTGTATTTCTTGTAAACAAAATGATTGAGGTTTTTAATGCTATCTGCTTCTGTTTTATGTGTGAGTTCATCCATTTCACATGCACAGTTTTGATTACTATGTATTCCCTGCATCAAAAAGACCCAGAGTGAACTTTAGGATATAATGAACTGAACTGAAGGGGCTTGGATATAATTTATTCTGAATGTAAACTCTTATGCCAAGGGGGAATGCCCCCTAATTGGCTTTTTGTCAATGAGTCTATCAATCATTGTATCTGTTTTCTTTCTCTTTTATGTCCCTCTTATCCCCAAATTATTGTAATTTCCCCTTAGAAGTGTAAAATTCTAGTAAGAGAATCTTTAGAGGTATAAGCTGGTTATCTGTAATGATTCATTGGGGAGACTAGGCATGTTAACCTACCAAAACCCTCAATTGGGGAGATTTCAACATGCTCGTCTCCCAGTAGAATCATGGAAAGATTGTGAGAGGGGATTGGTTTTAATTTAATCAATCAGGTGCTTGGAATTCCTCTCCCTTTTAATTTAATCAACCAGGGACCTGAAGGCCCTTTGAGATCTGCAAGGATATACATGCCCACAGTGAAAGGAAGTTGAAACCAAAGAGATAGGAAATTGATCCAACAAGCACTAGCCCCCTGGGCAGTGCCAGGCAAATTAAGGAACTATGTTTGGTTGCTGAGATATGATGTGGTTGGAGAAAATAGCTTATAAAGGCATTTTCAGAGGGCTGGACATTGATTCTTGTGTTGGTGCCACTCTTGCTGGAGAGACTACTGAGCTGATGACTCTTGCTGGAGGGAGATGCTTGCTCTGGTGACTCTTGCTGAAGAGACTCTTGTGGACTTCTGACTAGAGACTCGAACTTTGTTGGAGGTAAACTTCATTCCGTTGGAACGCAGTTAGAGTATTTAGCTAAACTGCTCCCTATCTCTTTCTTATAGTTCCCTCTCTTTACTATCTCTACTTTGATTACACTAAATTGTTAAAGCTACTAACAGACTCATAATTTAATTTTAATTTTTAGTTATTGCAATTTGGTGGCCTTTAAATATTACACCCTCCATCCTATTAATTTCAAAACAGTTAGGTGGTATAGTAGATAGAGTGCCAGGCCTGGAGACAAGAAGTTTCATCTTCCTGAGTTCAAATATAGCTTCAGACATTTAATAGCAATGTGATCCTGGGCAAGTCACTTAACCCTGATTACCTTAGTTCCTCATCTATGAAATGAGCTGGAGAAGGAAATGGCAAATTACTCTACTATCTTTGTCATGAAAACCCCAAATGGAGTCACAAAGAGTCAGACTCAGACACAATTGAACAATGATAATGGCCACAAGTAAGTCCACATTTGATGAAAGCCCAGATTTCTTGACTCCCAGATCAAGGCTTTTTTTTACCTCTAGTCCATGTCCTTCTAGGGTAAATAATCTACTAATGTTATGAATGAGAATAGAAATAGATAATAGTAAAATTTGTAAAAAAAGTATCCTCCTCTAGTGCATAACTTTAACTTATCAAGTTTCTGAGATGTCCTTTAATGCATATTTGTCTGGATTTTCCAAAAGGAATGAGAGATGTCACTTTTAATGAAAGCAACACTTTCTCAGGCACCAAAGATTTTATATTTAGCCCCCTCCCTGGTTTAGTATGTACTTCAGTGATATCCTTCTGCAGCAGCCGTCTGCTGCCCCCAGAGAGACTCACAATTAATAAGTTCAGTTACCCTGATTCATTAAATGTCAAGAAGCACCAAAGAGACTGACAGGTTGTAATATTCACAGAAAACATTTCTCATTAGTGGGCTCAAATATTAAAAATAGGTCATTTAATTCTGATATTTGATGTACAGGTAGGCAAGTACCCCACTTTGTAATATAAAAATTGGCTACACATCACTGAAGAAGCTTTGATATCCAGGCTTTTGATATCAAAAAGCAAAAGACTAAGCAAAAAAACAACTGTGAATAAAGAAGCATTCAGATTTGAAGAAAATACCAGACCAGCAGCACTAATGAGAACAGACAGTTAGAGAGTACTTAATGGCCCACAAAGCACTTTGTACATCTTAGCTCATTTGGTCCTGGAAACAATCTTGTAAGGCAGTTACAAGTATTATTACTCCATTTTACAGGGGTCCAGAAGAACTACAACACTGGCCCAGTACCAAGATATTAATAAGAGGCAAGGCTAGTATTAAAATTTAGGTCTTCCCTTCTAATCGAAACATCTCCATGATTTCAGTTTGTGGATGATGCCACTTATGAACACATTAGTATCTAATATTCCAAAACACTTTGGGTTTCAAAGAATCTATCTCTGAGACTAGTAGTTTCCCCTAGTGATACTACTAGTACTATTAGAAGAGTAGTGTTTCCCTTGAGACAATATTCCTTAAAAATAGGGGGACGGTTTTCATGAAACATGGGAAAAGGGAAGGAAGGGAACAAGCATTTATACAGTGCCTACTATGTGCCAGGTTTTGTGCTAAGTGTTTAACAATTATTTTCCATTTGATCCTCAAAATAATTCTTTGAGGTTAGGTACTATACTATTCCCATTTTTTGAACTGCAGAACTGAGGCAGAAAATGGTTGTGAGGGGCAGCTGGGTAGCTCAGTGGATTGAGAGCCAGGTCTAGAGCCGGGAGGTCCTAGGTTCAAATCCGACCTCAGACACTTCCCAGCTGTGTGACCCTGGGCAAGTCACCTGACCCCCATTGCCTACCCTTACCACTCTTCCACCTGTAAGTCAATACACAGAAGTTAAGGGTTTAAAATAAAAAAAAAAAGAAAGAAAATGGTTGTGACTTGCCTCAGGCATCACATAGCTAATAAGAATGGGAGCAAAGACTGTAACTTTTGACTAGAGGATCATTGCTCTTTCTACTTCATTGTGTTCAGTCATTTCAGTCATGTTTAATTCTTTATGACCCCATTTGAGGTGTTCTTGGCAAAGATACTGAAGTGGCTTGCCATTTTCTTCTCTAGTTCATTTTACAAATGAGGAAACGGAGGCAAAGAGAGTTAAATGATGAGTCACAGAACTGGTAAGCATCTGAGACTAGATTTGAATTCAGGTCTCCCTAACTCCAGACCTGGCAGTCCAACCACTAGGTCACCTAACTGGCCCTATTCATTCCATTATGTATAGATTTTGCTTTAGCAGTTGACTGAGAATTGGAATTCCCAACTCAAATTCCACTTTCTAAAGCTAGCATTTTGTTGGGCCTCTTCACCAACCTTCATTTCTCATCCTTAGCAGCTAATGCCTTTCTTTGATGTTCTTCTATTTAATGTTCTTTTACTTAAGAATGATAATATTTATGTTGCTAATAATAATAGCATTTATGCAGCACTTTAAAGGTTGCAAAGAATTGTACATGTATCTCATCTGAGTCTTCCAATAACCTTGTGAGGTATATGTTACTGTAATCCCCGTTTACTTGGAGATATATCTTCTATATACAAACTTGTTTTTGGCCACTTGGTGGTACACTGGATAGAGTACAGGTCTGGAGGCAGCAAGACTCATCTTCCTGAGTTCAAATCTGGCCTCAGAAACTTACTAGCTAGGTGACCCTGGGAAAGTCACTTAACTCTGTCTGTTTCTTCATCTGTAAATGAGCTGGAAAAAGAAAAGGCAGACCATTCTAGTATCTTTGCCACAAAAACCCCAAATGGGGTTACAAAGAGCAAGGCATAACTGAACAACTCAATTATTTGCATATTTTGAGGCTAGTGCATGTTTTTTGTTTTTTTGTTTTTTGCTTTTGTTTTTCTAATACTAGGCATAGTTCCTGGCACAGAGTAGGTACTTAATAAATGTCTGTGGACTAAGAGAATGACTGACTGGTTCAAAAGCATTGGATTTCTAATCAGAAGACTTCTGGAGCTTTCATTTAAGTGGAGGATCATCATTCTTTTTTATAGGTAAGAAAACTGAAACCCAAAGAGTTAAATGATTTGCTGAGAGTATCACAGAACTAATAAGTATGGGATCAAAAGTGTGAATATTTCATCTGTAAAATAGGGATAGTAACACTTGTGAGCAAAGTGCTTTGTCACCCTCAATGTGGGAGTTCAAAAACCTCAGACACTTATTAGCTGTGTGACTCTGGGAAAGTAATTTAACCTTTGTCTTGCCTCAGTTTTCTCAACTGCAAAGATGGAATAATAATAGAACCTAGCTTTCAGGGACATTGTGAGGATCAAATGAGATGAAATTATAAAGTACTTAGCACAATGCTTGGCACAACAATAGCTACCATATAAATGCTTGTTCCCTTTCCTTCTACTTAAGTGAAGAACCAGCAGCTAATTCAGATACTTGGGTGAATTATTTAATCTTTCTGGGCCTTGATTTATTCATCTGTAAAATGAAGGAATTAGATTATATGACTTCTAAGATCCCTCTAAGTGTATGATCCTGAGTTCATAAAATAAATATGTTGAATATATCCTCTAAGGCAGTGATGAAAAAATACATGGCTCAGACCACTTTGGGAGGCCAAACTCTCCTGAGTGTCTAGTACTATATTAAAATGTAATAGGAAAATATTGAATGAAACAAAGAAAAATACAACAGGTCTAATATAATGCTAATATGTGGTTTTCTAAGTCAGTATATGGGTGTGATGATGGTTTAGCGTCTGTACTACTTCCTATTTGAGTTTGCCACCACTACTCTAAGATTCCTCTCAGCTCTTAATCTATGGTCTGAATACATACAAAACATTGTCCTAAAGTACCACTATCTAAGTGAGGAAGTGCTTGGAAGAGGCCATGATGTTACAATGGGATAAGCTCATCAATATATAGACAGATCATAAAGCATTTATTAAATGCTCATTTAAAAACACCATGCTAAACATGTTAGCAAATAAGACAATTCCTGATTTCAAGAAGATTACATTCTAATAGGAAAAGACAATATGTGAAAGGGACCTTCAAAGCTGGTGACAGGTGAGGGGTGGGAAATAAATCAATTGGAAGAGAAGACTGTGGAGTAGAGACATCGCCAGGTTAGGAAGGCTGCTGGCTAGAAGGTTGGACAGTTTGAAGAATGACAAATGGAGCCAGGAATAGAATGAGCATGACTCAAGGACCTCATGGAATAGGGGAAACTTGGACTGGACCAAGGACTAACTAAACAGAAGAGTATATATAGTACTTTGGGTTCCCCATCACACAACCATAACTTGTTTGTCTTCCTGATCTAATTATCACTGAAAATCCTGATGTTCTCTCATGACCTTGCCCCCCTCCCTATTTCTATGACCTTATTTATTTGTAATTCTCTTTCATCTATGGGGAGCAGCTGGGACCAGGAATAGACTGGACTGATCATAATGCCTGACATACAGTATGTACTTCATAAATGCTTATTGATAAATGAAAAACTGACTTTTCTACCTCCTTACCATCAGCCTTCTGACCCTAGAGGTGACTCTGCCTCATGGTCTTTTCTTGTGATTGGCGAATCTTCTACCTCTTCCTCTCCTACCAGCTTTTAAGATCCATGTTATCTCCTGTATTTCCCTATTTGAATGTTATAGTTCCCTATTAGAACGTAATCCTTGAAAAAGCTGAGAGGAATATGAAGAGAGAAGGATAGGGCTCAAAGATCAAGGGAAAGGGGAGGAATCTGAAAATATTGATCTGGGGCATCTAATCAGAACAGCAAAGACTGGGGTTGCATGACCTCATTTTCTTTTTCCTAGGAGGGCATAATATTCTGAAGTAAGAAACTCTAAATGGATGTGGGACATGGAATCTGAGAGAAGGGCAGAGAACTAAAACTGCCTCTATCTTATTAGGTAGAGGACCAATTTCTTTGAAGATTTCTCCTCCCCCCACACCCCAGGCTAGGAGGAAGCTTTAGGGTAGAGTTGGGAGGGGCAGGAGAAAAAGCAAAAAAGTCCGCTTTGATAATCCAGTGTTATATAGAGGTGCCACCCAGAGGCTGTGCTGGGGACCATGCTATTCCCTGCCAACAAAAATACAATAAGTAGGCTTTTTAAGTCCTTGGAGAAGTGATGCTTATTTAGGATCCTGGTTTGCAGAACAGTGGGCCTTTAGCAGTGTGCTGAATCAGAAATCCACATGCTCTCCCTCTACCCTGTGGACCAATCTTGGTTTTAATAAGCACATGAGTGAAGACTCAGCCCAGCGGACAGCAAATGGTAGAGGCATGGATTTTGTTTTGCTTGTAATTGCCTGATTGCTGAATGGAGGAGTCATATCCCAGCCCAGCTGACTCAGCAATTGTTCTGTTACTCGTATTAGGTAACTGTGAACTGAGTCAAAGAGAACTTTAAAATGAGATGCTTTAGGTTAAGAGACCTCATTCAGTCATTTTCAATCCTATGTCGGGAATATTATCATCCTTTTTTATTATCCTTCTTAGTCACTGTTTGGAGGTGAGTGTGGTGGTGTTAGGGCATCCCATGGTTCCCTTTTGCAAAGATCCAAAGATGACCCCTCCAAAGCATTACAGGAAGACAAATGTTTCTTTAAAACTTTCAGGAAGTTGATTTTTCACAACTTTCATTTTTATATATTTCAATATCTTAAAAATAACTGTTCATTATAAACTTTGCCAAGAGCCCGCCATCCACTATGTGAAGGGAAAATAAAGGAAAGAGCACAAGATTGTTTTGAAAGGCTGAAGGAGTCCCTCAGTCTCTAGTTCTTCTGTCTTCTCTTTGGGGTTCTCGCTTTGCCACCGAAGTACATCTTCTGAAAAAGAGACAGCATAGAATGATGAATAGGGAGTTGGCCTCAAAGACAGGAAAGCTTGGATTCAAGTCCCATCTTGGACATATATTGGCTATATGACCTTCGACTAATCAATTATTTGCTAAGTGTCCCAAATCTCTAAGACTCTAAGTTGAAACATATGTGTGGTTATATAATGGCAAAGAGAGATCTTTACAAGGAGCTCCTTCTATTGATGAAATTAAGGATTTGGTTAAATAAACATACATAATTGATCTAGAAGTAGAAGAGATCTCAGAACTTGGTGTAATTCCTTCATTTTAAAGTTGAGGAAACTTTGACTTAGGTCACATGAGTAGTAAATATTAGAGGTAGGATTTGAATCCAGGTCATTTGACTCTTTTTAATGCTTTTTGTGCCTCCCTGCATCCTATAGGTATATCTGTATAGAGAACAGAGGGAGGGGAGAGAGACAGGAGAAGGGAGGGAGAGAGGGAGAGAGAAACAGTGAGAAGGAGGGAGGGAGACATAGAGAGAGGGAGACACAGAGACAGAGAAGAAAGAAGAGATATATATGGATATTCATTATCTTTATCATCTATCTATCCCTCTATCACCTATTTATCTACTTACCTACCTACTTATCTATCTCTATCTTCTTATCTCTATATATTCTATTCATGTAGATTTTTTTTTTGGTACCAGTACCTTATGAGGAGAAAACAGCCTTCTATCGATCTATGTAGATGGTTAACTAAATGGTGTGATTTGTAGGTGATGAATGGCCCTTGCTGCTGGAAATAGCTACCCAACAGCCTGCCATAGCATCTACCTTTGCTTTCAACTTGGCCTAAAATTAGAGTCACTATGCAAGACTAACATACAACTATTACCTCCAAAATATGACTAAATTTGGACTGTTAATAATAGCTGACATTCATATGGCTCTTTTTGGTTTGCAAAACACTTTGTAAAGCATTGTCTCATTTGAACCTCAAAACAGGCTTCCCATGGTAACATGATGCAACCCTAAAAACAAATGTAAAGGGTACATGTATCCTCAAGGAGTTAGGAGATTCCTATTTCCCCTCCCCTTTAAGCCCTTTCCCATTAACTCATTATCAGAGCTGAGTTTATCAGATTAACTAAAGCTTTAAATGACACAGAAGACAGTTTAACCTTCAGAGTATGAGATGTGGGAAAGTTCATACCTTTGGGTGATCAAAGGGAACCATGGGATTACTAGGTAAAGAAAGCATGTCTGAACAAGAAATTGGAATGAAGGGATGCCCTCCATCAAATGGGGAATGGCTGAACAAATTGTGGTACATATCAGTGATGGAATACTACTGTGCTATAAGAAATGATAAGCAAGATAACTTCAGAAAGAGCTGGAAAGATCTACATGTTGCAGAGTGAAACAAGGAGAATTGGGAGAACATTGTACACAGCAGTATTGTATGATGACGCAATGCAATGATCTTAAACAATACTAAAAGACTTATGATGGGGAATGCTATCTATCTCCAGAGAAAGATCTATTGGAATTGCATGGATGTGGATAAAAGCATATTATCTTTCACATCAATGTATTTATGGTTTTATTTTGGGGTTTTGGTTTTGCATGAGTGTGGTCTTACAATTATGACCTGAACATGGAAATGGGTTTTGAATGATCATAAAAATAAATGAAATTTTTTAAAAAAGAAAGTGGATCTGAAGTGATGGGGTACCTAACAGGAAGTATGGTACCAAATAGAAATATGGATACAAGAGAATGAAATAGGATTCTGAATAAGAATAGTTGATGTTATAAAGGGTTCATCTTCATTATCTTATTTGATCTTCACAACAGCACCGTGAGGTAGGTAGTACAGACATTAATTTGGAAGATGAGGAACTTCAGGCTGAAAGGCTTGTTGATGGTCATACAGTTAGTAGTGACAAACAGGAGAGAAACCCATACTTTTTGTTTTAGGATTAGACTGGCCCACCTCTAGTGGAAAAAAATCATTGGTATGATCTGAGTAGATATTTTGTGACTTTCAACATCACCAGTGTGGAAATCACTCTTGAGACTGAGGCTCCTTCTAACCAAGGGTCCTGTGCCATCAACCAACTCTAAGTTATATTGCTTCATTTTTGAGCAATTCCCAGTGAAAAAATTATTGTTGAGTTTTGCTTGCCAGACCACTTCTTTTTCTCTCTTCATTATGCCAGTTATCTATATTGTTTGCTTAGACCTCTTTTCCTTTCTCCATTAATGTATAAGTGAACTGTATTATATTTCCTTCATAAATCTCCTTACCATATGATATTCTGTGATAAACTTAAATGTCACTAAATTTTTTTAAAAAGTTGGAAAATATTGTTTAACTGATTTGCATTTTATTCATAGATTTGTCATTTGTATCCCAAACTTTGTCTTTTTGCTGAAAAAGTCTCAGGTTATATGAACTATGAAACATAGTTAATTTAGATGAAAACATCTCATTTGTTTATTGAGATCTCACCATATGCTAACTGAAGATGATGATGGCAATGGTTAGGGCCATAATCAATGAAGACTGAAGCTGAGCAAAGCATTTAGGCTTCTATGTTTTTATAGCTTAGGTGAGGCAAGCCTTAACTTGCAAAGATGTATAGAAACAATTCAATATCCATTTTTCCATCCCATAACCATAAATAGGGTGGGACCACTGGGGCTATGTCCCAGGTGCTGAAATCTAGAAAGCACTAGAAAGCAATCAATCAACAACTATTTATTAAAAACTTACTATATAAAAAACTATATAAAAAAACATTTTGACTTAAAGTCTTTAGTAGCCTAGAAACAATTGAGGCTAGAAACTAGTTAGCAAAAAGTAATTTATTTAAATAGAAAACAACAAAAGGATATTTGTTTCTCTCATGGACTGTGTTTGAGATGAGCTCCTCTCTGGCCTGACCTCACACTTATCCTCTTTCCTTGTGGGAAGCAGTGATCTTTCTGTGTGTCAGCTACCGCCACTATTCTTCTTCCCTGTATATTTTTTGTACCATACGTCTCAGGTGCAAAAAATTACTAGCTCTGACCCTGACCCATCCTGATCACTCTTCCTTAATTATATCTTCTCAATGGAGACTCTAAAGAGATGCCAGTTTCATAAGTAAGCAATAAGGGACAATGATAGAATCTAATGCCTACAAATCTCAGATACCAGGAGATTGATGTTCTTGCTGACAGGCTTCTTATTCTTGGTCTGACTGTCAGCTAATGATGCTGTTAGGGAACAAGAGGATTGTTAAGTGCACAGAAAATAACTGGGCACTTTCCAATTAATGTTTCCACTAAGAGGAGTCTGAAAGTCCCTGAAATCAAATAATAAACGGTGCCATTTCTAATAGAAAGAAGGAATTGTTTTCCTACTCAATTTCTATGGAGGGTCAACATTGAACTAAAGAGCCTACATTTTCAGTCCTTTACCTGCTTCAGTACTTGTAACAAACTTTCTAAATCAGTTTTAAAAATCTAATTTTCTTTTTTTTATTATTTTGCTAATTTCTTTAAGCAAAATAATAAAAACTTGTGGAGACAATGGGAAAAGGCTAGCCAGCCCATGGCCGGCTCTATTGAGAAATTTTCCTTTGCTTCTAGGCAATCACTTTGCACATAAGGATCAGGGATGTTTAATTCACACAAAGCCTTTTTCATTGTTTTTTGAATATGTGTGTGTGTGTGTGTGTGTGTAAATACATACATTTGAAAAAATTATGTTTTTCATCCAAATTCAAATTGCTGAATAAGGTGTAAAGAACTACACAGAAGTAGTTAATAATGGGATGACACATTTAACACATTGAATGAAAAGAATCTATTCAATTATCTAAGCTCAGATAAGAATGCTGGGGGTTCTCATCAGCTCTCAGGTCCTGAGCTGTTCACTAGCTACTTCCTGCTAGAAAGAAATTTCCCCTGATGCTAGATTATCATTGTTATTGCTGGTTCACATTTATTGAGTCCCAGAAGCTTGTTTAGCACACTGTGCAAAACAGAAAAGATAGAACCACTGTCTCATATTCAAAATAAAATAAACCAAACATAGAAAAGAGGAAACTGAGATGAGATGGTGAATCAGGTGAGAGATTCTGATATTAATTGTAGTCATCTCTTTCTTTATTCATTGATTCTTCTGGATCATAAAGGAGGAAAATGTAAAATATTCACTTTAAATGGCTCATCAAAAAGTATTTTGGGATTTTATTATTTTGCCATAAAACTTCATCAGCCCCCTTAATCTAATTATTAGCATATATGGTCCATTGATCTCTTCCTAGTCCTAAAGATTGGTTTTTTCTCTCAGCAGCAGTTGTAATTGTCTGAAATATCTCAATTCTATTCCATTCCACTAAATTCCACAAGTTTTTATTAAGCACCTGCTTCATGCCAGGCATTATATTAAGCAGACACCAAGGATACAAAGAGAAATCTCTAGTCATAAAGCCCTGGGCTAGCAATTCAGAAAGAGTTCCTGCGAAGATGATACATCTTGATTTTTTTTTTCAGCAAATATGATCACTGTATATAAACTTCACGTTTTCCTCTAGTTTGAGGAAAGCCACAGCTGCTCTTTTGAATCCCTTTGGAGTGGTGGCAGGGGGTGTCTTTATACATGACTTACTGTTGGGAAGATCATAGGAAT
Organism: Gracilinanus agilis; assembly: GCF_016433145.1. Taxonomy (NCBI): domain Eukaryota; kingdom Metazoa; phylum Chordata; class Mammalia; order Didelphimorphia; family Didelphidae; genus Gracilinanus; species Gracilinanus agilis. The sequence goes on from NC_058130.1 coordinate 627,081,779, forward strand.
AGCATTTGTAGGGCTCACTCCAATACAATATGAACGATCTGATGGCCACAGACTTAGGGGTACAAGAAAGAAAATAGCATACACTGAAAAGGAGCTGCTAAATGTTCCCCAAGCAGAGTGCAAATACATTCAAAGAATGATAATACTGATTCAACCAACTCTGCAAAGGAGGGAGAGAGAAGACTCTTAAACACGAATTATAGAAATTTACTTCTATGTTGTTTTTGTCTTTCCTAACACCTAATGGCCAGCCTTGGCTCGTATTTGAATACCATTATGCTGCCAGTGCCTGACATTGTGCTTTATATACAATGAGCAATATAAAAAATCAAATTGATTTTCTTGCATCTTTCTATCAAAAGAAGGAGCAAAAATCTGGTTTTCTGCAATTTGGATATAACTCATTCACTGATGGAGCTATAATCTTATTTTTTAGAAGTAGTCCCTTCATCAGAATTTGTTAAGGCTCTCTTATCTTGTACAAATTGCAGAAAGTCTTTTATTAGTTCTTTTAATGAGGGTCAACCAGTTTTGCATCTGAACTGACCATCTGCTGTCTTTCACTTGTTTTCCCTTTCAAATGTATTTTATTGATGTCTCTTCTCTTTACATCCTAGTCATTTCTTATGTGGAAAAAAAAAACAAACAAAAAACCACCCTTCCCCATTCCAGATTGAATTTCCCCTTGTGTCAGAGAAAAACAATTCAGTGAAACATGCAATCCAGTGACTATGTCTGACAATGTATGTAGAAATTGATTAATAAAAATTTATTGTTTTTATACAAAGCATTTTGCTAAGTGGTAGGGATAGATGGAAAGCCAGAAATATGGTCCTTGCTCTCAGGAGCTCACATTCTAGTTGGGGAGATAACATTTAGTAAATAGTATGCACAAGATAGGCACAGTATAAATTTAAAGTAAACTCATAAAGAAGACACTAGCAGTTTGTGAGGGGGTGGGGAAAATCTCTTGCTGAAGGTGGGGTTTAAACTGAATCTTGAAAGGAAAACCAAGGAGTTCATGAAGTGGAGATTAGGATTATAGCTATGGGTGTCAGCCAGTGAAAAGGTGTGAAATGGGGACTTGAACTCTATGCTGTTTTGTCATTATTCTCATTGGTCTGTGTTTGACACTTTCTGCTGGCAGTGCTCAAGAAGGCCATACCAGCCCTGCCCATCTCCATCACCTTTGGTCTCATCTTCTATTTCTTCACTGACAATCTCATGAGGCCTTTCATGGACACCCTGGAGTTCCACCTATTGTACATTTAGAGCAAAAATTAGCTACTAAAATCTGGAAATTGAGAAATTCCAACTCTATGGAGTCATATAGTTTTAGAAGTTAGTGCCATATACTTTTAAAAACTATTTTAAAAAAAGATGACACAAAAATTTATTATGTGATTACTTTGTGAGTTTGAGCATCAGTGCAATGGAGTAGGCTTGGGTTCAAATCTTGGTTTTTGCACTAACTAGCCACATGACCTTGAGCCTTAGTTTTCACATTGGTAAACTGAGAGAGTTGAGTTAAATGGTCCTTTCTGGCTCAAACATGATGTTAGTGTCTATAATTCTAAGTTCAGCCATTCCACCTTTGACCAGCACTCCCCCTGCTGGAAACCCAGGTGTTCATTCAGGTGAACTAAGAAAAGAGACCACAAAATGTGGCTGTGGAAGAAGATGGAGATAGATACCCTTCTATACTTTGTGGTCTGGAATTTCATGGAATTGGGGATCTTAGGAAGATTGTAAAATATTGGAGGCCCATAGAATATTATCAGGGATCTAAATTAAGAGGCTGGTCCTGCCTACTAAGAACAAGGATGAAAACTTTTTCAGGAAGAAATGCTCATGATGCTTTATCAATGATGTTATTTTAATTACCTATTGGACATGAAGCCCAGTTCTTGTTAAATTTCAGATCACTAACTGCTGGGAAATGGGTCACTGGCCATTGTGACTTAATACCAGTAAAATTCCTTAGATAAAAAAATGATGGAAAGTCATATATGCTGAACATCAAGAAGACTGGTGCTGCTGGATATAGATTTTATATGAGAGAGAATAAAGTGTAAAAAGACTGGAAGAATGCTTCTCTGACATGAGAAAGGAAGGTGTGTTTCATTATTTTTCTCTAGGATCTTTGTTGGTTTTTCAGATACTCATAGTTTGACTCAAAAGTTTTAGCAATCTTTTCATTTAAATTGGTGTAGTCATGTTGTAGGTTTCCATTTTGATTTTGTTTATTTCATTCCATATCAGTTCATAGAAATCTTCTTATGTTTCTCTGAATTTCTCAAATTTTCTTTCTTTTTCTTTTTACAGCATTATAATTCACTATATGGACAACTGTTTTTTCAACCGATCCCCCAGGCATCTGATTTGTTTCCAGGGCCTCCTCCTCCCCCCCTTCCCACCTTAGAAACAATGTCAGGATGAAAAATTAGGAATTTGATTTATTCTTTCCCTTTGCTATATTGCAAGGCCACTTTTCTGTTTATATGTGCCTTTTAGTCATCTTTTTACATGAAATTTATTGTGGGTAATATGTTATAGCCTTTTTATACCAAATGTGTTTTTTCATTGCTCTTTAGTCATCTGAAATTTTGATCCTTTGTAACATGATATTCCATGATTTTAAACATTTAATTTTTAACTTTTTTGCCATATTGCATCACTGGGAGGAAAAAACCATACAGACATGGATGTATGAGCTATATTGATATCTTTATACACACATATAGGTTTATATAGAGAAAAATTAATATTGAATTCTAATTATTTTTATGTAAAATTTTTATTAAATATTGTGTTTTGAAGGTCAGCCAGCATCCAAGCTAAAGCAATTTCCCCCCAGGGCTCAAGGCTGGCTTTTGTTCCAGGCATGATGGAGACCTGTTCCTTATTTGTCTGTAAACATGAAATTTTTGAACATGTTGAAGATTTCTTTAATGCAATCTGGCTTCATCTTTTCTTGCTATTCCAATTTGTGCCTACTTTATTTTCTACATGTAATTTACCTGTCCAATTTTATAATACTGCTCGCATCAGAGAGGAAGCCCTCATTTAAACAGCCAGAATCCTCATTACCTCTTAACTTGTCTAAAGCAAAAATCTCCTTTTTTGGTGTTTCTGTCTTTTTTCTCCCCATTTTAAACCATTCTCCACAAGGCTGCCGGTGGTTTTCCTTAATTAAAGATCTTATCATATTACTTGTCTACTCAATAAATTCTAGTGATTTCTTTTTGCCTCTAGGATAATATATATATATATATATATATATATATATATATATATAT
>NC_058130.1:627085375-627241849 GCF_016433145.1 Gracilinanus agilis
ATATATATATATATATATATATATATAATATAATACAGATTTGGTGCATGCTTAGATTCCCTTAAACGGTGTTAGCAGTTTGAAAGATACTAGGGAATCTCCTTCTGGGAGATAAAGGAACTGGAGCATGTGTGGACTTTCCATATTGGCTTAAAAGGTGATTAGAAGCAGCTTTTTCACATCGGCTATGTGGCCAGAACTGTCCACTTCTTTGAAAATGAGCACAACACAATCTGGCCTTTATCTATATTTGAAGGTCAAAATTAAGTACTCCTTTGCTTACAGTAGGTGATGCCATATCAAAAAAGGGTTTGAAGATCACCCCTCTCTTTCTTTTATGTCATGTGGTCCTAAAAATGTGCCTGAGATTTAGATCTTTCTTCATTTGCCATTTCCAGTTCTAGGTGCAGGTGATGGGAGTCTCTAACATGAGAGTTGGAATCACAGAAACCTGGAAGTCCAGGAATCCAGGAGGAAAACTTTGAGAGACCAAGATCCTGGAGATGCTAGGCTAATGGAGTTTTGGACTCAAAATAAGTGGAATTAACACTCTGAGGAAACTAAACTAAATTGTTTACCTACCCCTCCTCTCTACCCTGAAATTTTCTCCAAGGTGTTAGTAGAAATATTTTTATGTTTGTTATTGCTAGATATAATAAATATCCCTTTATAAAAGATAATCTCCTGTTGTGGTTAAATGGAACTAAAAGCCCAGTAGTTATTAGGTCACTAATAATTGGGGATGATATAATCAGTGGGGGCTCTCATGAATTGACAAAGAATAGATACTTCCCCAATTTCATTTAGAGTACTGGAGAAGGTAGAAGAGGGAGAATATAAAATGTAACAGACCTTTCTCTTAGTTAACAGGTTCAGAGAGAAATTATATCACATATAAACTCATATATTTGGCCTTTAAAGCCATTTATGACCTGATCACAATCCATCTTTCAAGTTCCATTGAACCCAACTACTCTTCTCACATTTGAAAACTGGTCTTCTTCCTTTTCTTTGCATATTACTCTTCAGATCCCATTTCATTTTGCCTCCCTATATTCTTCATATTCTTCAGCTCTTGTGGCACAATAATATTCCATCCCTTGTACATCCTTGGACACTTTAAAAATTGGCATATGTTTTCCTTGATCTGCCACTGATAATATTTCAAAGATCATGCAAAACCAAAGAGATATCATAAAGTTGTTAAAGAGTAAATGTGCTAATTTTCAAAAGGAAAGACAATAGTCTGACCACTTATAAGTCAGTACATTGATTTTAATTCCTGGATAAATTCTATTCTAGGTTATGAAAAATAAAATTGATGGACATATACAAGGGGAAGCAGTGATTTCAAAGAGCCAGATTAAAAAAATTATCAAGAACATATTTTGTTGTACTTATAATATTCCCATTTTTTGATTGGGTTTTTAAAATAGTAGTTAAAGGGAATGCTATAGAGATAGGTTGTCTAGAATTTAGAAAAGGCATAGAATGCCCCTTCTTATTCTATTTGCATTGATTTTGTTTTTGCTACCATATATATTTTTATCAACTTAAAAAAAATTGAATGGTGGAGCTGATCTCTCTCAAATGATCATGAATGTCATTGAAGTCATTTCATAGAGAACCCTGGTATGACGCAGATGGTGAAATATCAAGTGGGAATAAAAGCCTTTGAAGAACCTTGACCTTGATAGGGAACGATAGAAAAGGAAAGAGCATAGGGTCTTTAAGGTATAAGCTAGTGAGCTTGACTTTGACTCCTGGCAGTGGTTCCCAAACTTTTTTGTCCTACCTCCCCCTTTCCAGAAAAAATATTACTTAGCCCCCTGGAAATTAATTTAAAAAAAAATTTAATAGCAATTAATAGGAAAGATAAATGCACCTGTGGCCATCACCGTTCCCCTGGATCGCTGTAGCACCCACCAGGGGGCTGTAGCACCCACTTTGGGAATCACTGGGGCATTAAGAAGATAGTTGATGAATATCTACAAAAAGAAATAGTTATCATGAAAAAATTATTATGGTTTTATCAAGAACAAGACATGCCAGCCTAATCTTAGACTGGTAGTCAAAGGGATTGCTATCAATTTAGCTGACAAAATATCTCATGTTTTCTGTGTGGAAAATTTGGAGAGATTTGGGCCACGCTAAGTTTAAGTTACATGAACTTAGAACTGAACATATTAATACCTCAAGAGCCTTGAAATGTTTCTGTTGTAGTATCCTTGGGGTTTCTGCTTGTTTCTATGCTATTTGACACTTTTATCAGAGACTTCAACAAAAGCATGAAGGGCCATGCACTTATCAAAGGTGAAGATCATTTAAAGCTAAAGAGAAAACCGACATGAGATAGGATTCCAAAAGAACCTTATAGGCTAGAATGTTAGTTTCAATTGAAGATTAAATTTAATATGGAAAAATGTAAAATTTTGGCCTTGGGTTCTACAAAAATCAATTTTACAAGTGTACCAGTTGAAAAAAAATACAGAAAACATTTATGACTTTTAGGGTATCCCAAGAGCAATATACATCCATAGTGTGATATAGTAGCCTCTCTCTATCCCCAATTAATGTGATCCTAAGTTGCATTGAAAAGCATGCCATTTATGACTAAAGGCTGGTCCCACTGTACTCTCTGCTGGTGATGAAGGAATGAAAAGCTGTTCATTAAGTGTTTACTATGTACCAAGCATCACACTAAATGCTGGAGATAAAAAGAGACAGTCCCTGACCTAAAGGAATTAACATTCTAGTCTGGGAAGACAACACATATAGAATTGACCTGGGAAGGGAGTTTTGTTTTGGGGAGGTGGAAAATGGGGGTAGAGAGGAGATGATTGGTGAATGGCTGAATGGGAGGGGAAGTTGAAGCATGGTGTGGTGTCTAAAAACAGCCAGTAGATATAGTGGGTTAATTGGTGAGTGAGTAAATTTGTACTTAGACACTAGTTGTGGGGTTTGGTCATAGGTTAGGAGCTCTGAATTTTAAGAAATTAATGTATTACATAAAATGTACTTCTGACACCTCATTTTAAGAAGGAACTTGATCATCTGAAGAATATGCAGAGTAAGGTTAAAAACAGGGAAAAAACCTGGAGATCAGAGGCATGAATAGGACTTCTGCTACCCAGGGCAAATTCAGTTGAGCAAGATAGGAAGGTAGTGCAGAAGACTGTCTCTTAGGGCAGCTGCAGAACCACTAGGAATGGGACAATCAGCTCCTGGACCCAGTTTCTGTAGCAACATCCCTGAGAGGAGTTTGGAGAGAAGAACATAGAGGCCATGTGGAAGGCAAGAGTCAAGACAAAGTGGGCCTTTGGAGAGTCGTGGGACCCTTGTAAGTGATTCCATGAATCATGAAGACAGGTGGAGGACAGTGAAGTGGAAGTGCATGTCATGGATATTGGTGCCTTGGAGAAAAGCTCCATTTGCCTCACCCTAATTTAGAAATTAGCTATATTTTCCTAAAGAAAGAAAATTTAGGGGAAAAATAATACCTCTTTTTAAAGTATTATTAGAGCTATAATATATGTAGATGAGAAATTGACCCCAAAGGGTAGAACTAGAAATAGTGGGTAGAAGCTTTAGAAAAACAGATTTTTGTTCAGAGTGAGAACAGCTTTCTTCCCTGTTGAAAAGTGGTCTCAGGATATAATTTCTAAATTTCTGAACCTACAAAGCTGAAAATCAGACCCCAAACCCATAGTGATACTATTAAAGCATAAAAACTCATTGAGATCCTGTTGAGCCCTCTGTCAGGTGGTCTCTCTTTAACTCTATCTCTTGACTACAACTATCTGCCTGATAGTCAAAGAATTGACCCCTTGAAGAAGGTCCTCCCTAGAGCCAATGACAGTTCATCCTCAACAGTCACTGATGAGAAGCAGCAAACAGGGCTGCTATTTAACCCTGCTGCCACTAAGAATGACCTCATTTCTCTTGGGTTCACTGTTATTCTTACTGAAAATACAAGAATATGCATGCTAAATTGTCAAGATTTTCTTTCCCTATTCCAATCAGAAGGGACAAGGCCATAAATAGAAATGAAAATTCAATTTCCAAATGCTGTCTATATGGTAATCTGCTTGTTTATTATTATTTGTGTATGTGTGTATATTACTGCAGAGTGATTGACTGCCAATTTCAAATAATTGTGTTATCCTTTTCAAAGCACATTAAACAGTGAAATACTACAAAGGACAGTCATAGAAAGTCTTCAATTCCTGGTAATACTTCTATTTAGGAAGTGATTTGTGTGCCTGAGTGTTAGAAACAGGGATCCAGCTTTCCAACACAAATACACACACAAATGTTGAGGTGTACAGTGATGGCATTATGGAAACCTAAGAAAGTATATGTTTTCTGACCTCTCTAAATAGTTCTTTTGGTCAACTGAGGCAATGAAGGACTTGACATTTGTTATCAGATATGGATAATGGATAGCTAGGTAGCTCATCTTCATGAGTTCAAATCTAGGCTCAGACACTTTCTAGCTGTGTGAACCCGGGCAAGTCACTTAATTCCGGTTTCCTCAGTTTGTTCATCTGTAAAATGAGCTGGAGAAGGAAATAGCAAACAATTTAAGTGGTTATGCCAAGAAAATCTCAGATATAGTTACAAAGAGACAGATTACTGAATGGCTGAAGAACTTAGACACAGATAATACGCTGTTTTATTTTGCTTAACTATGTGCCAAGTACTTTACAAAATGTAGATATATTCTTTAATAAATGTTAGCACTTATGAAGCACTTTAAGGTTTGAAAAGCTCTTTGCATAGGTTATCTTATTTTATCCTCCTAACACACTGGTAAGCTAGATAATATTATTATCCCCATTTTACAAATAAGGAAACTGAGGCCAAGGGAGGTTAAGTGATTTGCCCAGGGTCACAAAGCTATTAAGGGTCTGAGACAAAATTTAAACTCTGCTCTTCCGAACTTCAAATCTCCTACTCTATATTAGTTTCACAAAAAAGCAATTGTAATCTTAGGCAGCATTAGTGGACATCCAATATAATATTGGAACCAAAGTTCTTACTACCACTTCAAAAATAATAAGAAATGTAGCAAATGAAGCAAAACACCAACAATTGAAATGGGAAAATGAAAAGAACTTTTCATAATGCAATTCCCATGATTAAAAAGCAGCAGTGACAAAGGACTCTGAATTGAAAGCTGTAGAGAATATATCCCTGGTTTACTGCCCCCAATAAAGGTCTTAAGGACTGAGGATACCAATGGCTGCTACCAGAAGAAAGAGGACTATTGATGGGTGATCTTCCCAATTGTTTATATTAAGAGAGAAAAGAGCCCCTGATTTCTCTTTTCCAGTCTTATTGTATTTTACTCTCCCTATATATTCCATGTTCCAGCAACTGTGATCCATTTGCAGTTCCATGAACAAGACACTCAATCTTGACACCCTTCATCTCTCCCTCCTAGTTTTTCTTTAAGACTCAGTACAAATCCTACCATCTGTAAGAGAATTTTTGCAGTCCTCCTCTCCCAATCCCTAACTGCCATCCTAGCTCAGAGTGCCTTCTACCTACTCTGCACTGGGCATACAAATGCATAAAAGTCCAACAATTCCTGCCTTAGGAAAGTTTCTTGAATTATAACAGAAACATGAACTTGGACTTGCCTTTACTCTTACAGTCTTGAAGAGAAATGTTGCATTTCAGAGTTTACTGCTGAGGATCGAAGTCCCTTTCAGCAACTCTCAAACCAGCCTACTGTGATGTAAACTTAACCAGACGGGTGTCATCATTCCCAGAGGAACTGGGGCTGATTGTTTAAGCATTTCTGCCAATAACTCTTTTTGCTGTTTCAATGAAGCCCTAAGTGGACTTATTGTAGAGCTTCACACCACCACCCACTCCCCTCGATTAAACTTCCAATTATGGCTCATTCACACTGCAACACCGAAATCAAGCTTATTTTACTTTGTCTTTACTGTGACTCACAAGTAAATTGTTTTCTCAAAATAGTTGACACACTACAGGTGTCACCTGCATACTTCTAAGGAGGTCTGAGGCCTGGCTTAGGGAGATTGTTTTTGCCCACGGTGTATGTACATTGTCCTAATAAGATTGCTTTCATTTTAGGCTTTCAATCAGTTGAGCCTTCACTGTGAAGCCACCCATTCAAAAGGGAGGCTCTCAAGAGAGCCCTAGAACAAGAGAGAATCTGGGCCACAGTTCAGTGAGCGTTAAAACACTTACCATAGAATTAATTTTAAATTACCCAGGTTTTTGTTGAAAACATGATCTAGAATTCTGATCTATGTTTCCCTTCTCTCTTGCCATGTAAGACCCATCAGCTTCCCACCTTTGCCTACAAACAGGCTTAGCTTCCAGGGATATAATTCTTAGGAGTTCACACTCTTCCTTGCAGCTGGTATGGGGGTGTGCCAGTGGGGAGGGCTATAATAAGAATAAAAAGACACTAAATTGCTCATTCATGACGGTCCTTGGCATATATTCCAATTTCTTCTCCTTATATTCCCCCAAAAGAAAATTTAATTCAACCAAAATTTAAGTGGCTACTTTTCAGAGAACACTGTACTTAGCCTCAGATTTTGCATTTCTGTTACAAAGTTTAGATATCTCGTGGTGCCTAACCTCATGGAATTTATTATCTAATAGTAAGATTTCAGATAACTTTAATAAGTTACATTTATATAGAGTACTTTAAAATATGAAAAAATGCTTTTCATACCTCCTCTTATCTGAACCTTATAATAACTCTACCAAGTAGGCATCATTGGAATTCTTAATTCCATTTACAGATATGGAAGCTAAGACTTTCAGAGGTTGTCCTAATAATACCTCTACTAGTTATCAGAAAAAAGGATTTGAATCTAGACTTTCTTTGGCTTCTAGTTTAGCAATCCATCCACTATTCCTACTCAAGATTAATAGAGATATACAGAGTGCTATTGTACTCTGAAGGGAGAAAGGTCATTAGTGACAGGGAAGATGGGTAGAATGAAAAGGTTTGTTAGAATAGGTAACGTTGGACTGATACTTTAAAGCATAAGTAAGAATTCAGTTAGCAGAATGGGGAAGACAAGAGAAAGAAGTTTTAGAGGAAAGATGATGAGCTTGGTTGTGTTTGTTATGAGCTTTGGAGAACTTTCATATCTGGTTTTCATGGTAAAAAATACAAGTTAGGTGTTAAATTAGTATTTGCTAAGCTCTACTCAATTTAAATTTAATTCAGTGCAACAAACACTGTGATTGGAAAGCTGTACTAGGTTGGAGGAATACAAAACTCAGTTAAGACATATTCTTTGCCCTCATGTGGCTTGCAATACAATGAGGAAATTAAGATATATACAGAGATAAAATACAAATGAAAAGTGACATAAAGAAGTTCAAAACAAAGTATATCTATGAGATCAAAGTGGGGAAATGTCATTACTAGTAAAGGGACCCATGGAAAGGTGACATTCAAGTTTGGGATGATAAGATGTGGCTAGGAATTTAACAGGAAAGGGAAATTCCAAACATGAGGCAATATGAAAATGAGAGAGCTCAAGCTGTGTTTGGGAGACAAAAAGTTAATGCAACTTTAGAGAGCATGAAATTTTTTTGTCTAGAGAAATATGAGATATGTCTGGAATCAAGAATCAAGGAGGCATTGAATTATGGAGGACCTTGAATGCCAGGCAAAGAGTCTGAATTTTATTCAGAAGGCATTGAATGAATCAATGCCCTTTTAGTGCAATTTGGAAACTTTAAGGAGACTAATGACTATTCTTCATTCAACTGAGAAGATGACATTTTGGGGCACTGTTTTCAAATCATTTGATTCTCATGACATTCCCGGAAGGTAGGTGCTATTATTTATTCCATTTTACAGATAAAAAGGTGAAACTATGAGAGGTTAAATGAATTTTCCAGGGTCAAATAGTAACTCTGAGGTAAGGAATTGAACTAGTCTTCCTATCCCTGGAAGGTAATTGCTATTATTTATTCCATTTTACAGATAAAAAGGTGAGACTATGAGAGGTTAAATGAATTTTCCAGGGTCAAATAGTCACTCTCAGTTAGGGAATTGAACTTGTCTTCCTAACCTTATATGCATCTAAATTAACCATTATAATACCTAGCTGCCTAGATACAAGCCAATCAAAATTCTTTTAGGTATTGTCTATTGATTTCTAGAACATTCCTTTTCTCAGTGTGTTCAATGCTAGTCTCACAGTTTTTCCCTCTTTCCTAAATCTTTCCCTTGAATTAGGAGACTTTAACAGGTCTATCTGATACTTTCTCAGAAAACCTAATCTCACAATGCCTCAACTAACTTATTTCATATAACATATTATATCCCACCTAAGCTAGGCAAAATGATGGTCATACTCTTAACCTTTCTATCATCCACAAATGTTCACGAGCACTGAAATTCTTTGATCTAATCACAATCTGTCGTCATTTTACCTATCCCTTTGCCTTGAAAACCCAAACCCCATTACCTCCAGTCCTTTAATATCTCAGTTCTTTCCCAGATAGCACCACTTCACTAACTACATTATATCCCCTTCCACATCTCATTTCTCTTGTCTGTTTTTCTGTCTCACTTGCCATAATGTTTTTTTCCAAATTTCTTCATCCTTCCTCAAACTTACCATGTCTTTCTCTTTCCCTGAGAAATAAAGAAGGAGAGAGGGAGGGAGGGAGAAAAGAAAGGAAAAAAGAAAGAAGGACCTCAACTACAGTCAGGCATGTGACATTGGGTCATGGACATTAGATAATTCTTTGAGACTGGTGGTTGGTAAAACGTGGGAAGGAGAAATGTGCAAATGTAACACCAGCTTTTATATCCATATTCACAGAGAATTAGAGATTCTGTTACTGTATCTTTAAGATAGAATATAATTTCATGAAGTTATAATTTAACCTTTCAGCTTTTTTAGGAGTATGTGAGAAGACTGGTACTCTGTCATTTTGGAAAGACTGTTAGTGGCCATTGCTATAGAGAGGCTAATCACAAAGAAAAGGACCAAGAAAGCTCCTTTTCTGTAAAAGATTGTGTGATATGTATAGAAAAGACTAAAAAAAAGTCTTTCCTTAAAGGCAATCTTATCTTGCAAAAAAAAAAACATTTTGAAGAGAATTTGCGAGAAGAAAATTTTACTGCCATCTTAAGAGATGAACTATTGAACTATAGTCTGTGGGGAGGTCAGTAGCTATAGTCAATAGACTGATAATTACATGTAGCCCCAGCTGTGATCTTTCTTATTGTACATTGATGAAATATTAATTTTTTGATAAGCTGTTAATAAATTCTGTAGCTGGTAACATTCGTGTTAAATTTGTGATAGATGGTTTGATGGCGAAAGGATGAAAGTCCATTGGAAAAGAGATTTTTCTGGCTTATTTAATAAAGTGGGGTGGGGCTCAGAACTAATTGAATAATTTTGAGGGTGAGAGTGTGTGTTTCTCTTAACTTAAAAAGAAATATCAAAACATGTCCTTTTGAGTTTTTAATATTTGGGGTGAGAATTAAAGTATGAGTAAAATAATTACTAAAGAGAAAAGTATCCCTTTTAGGCTACATATGAAGTTTTTTTTTAACTGTAATTTTTCAACTAGAGTTTTTTTGACATGGACTTTTAAAAGCTAACAAATATTACGACTTAGAGCTAATCTTGATTAACATAGAGAGATCTTTCCAACTAAGTTTACTTATGGACAGGGTAGTTAGGGCAAAGCATGAATCAAAATACAAATGAAAAATCTGGAAAATGGCTGACAACATATCTAGAAATCTGGTAGGCAGGGGGACTCTGTTTCTAGGCAGCTAGTCAGAAACAAAGAGAAGGGGCAGGCACAAAAAAGGAAAAAAAAGCTAGGAATAGAAGCAGTTTGCTCTTCTAAATCTAATTGTCTTTAATTCTCATTCTGCCTCTGTAGGAATAAAGTGATGAGCAGATCAATCTATATACAAGCAGGAGTAGGCCACTTGGAATAGACAGTTGAAGTGAGAAGTGCAGAGCTGGTGAATGGAGAGAAACTCAGAAGAAATGGTTCCTGATGATGGATATAGGAAAAAGATCATTCTGACCAAAATGGGAGGTCCTTTCAGGGGTGTAGTGGTCCATATAGGGAGGGATGCTAGGATGGAGTTAAATAGTAGAGGACCTTCAACTATATTTTTGTTAGTGTTGTTTAATCATTTCAGTCATATCCAACTTCTTGACCCCACTTGGAGTTTTCTAGACAAAGAACCTGGAGAAGTTTATTTTTTTCCTTTTCTAGGTCACTTTTACAGATGAGGAATGGAGGCAAAAGGATTAAGTGATTTGCCCAGAATCACACAGCTAATCAGAGTCTGAGGCTGGATTTGAAGTTGCAGTGATGAGTTTTCCTGATTCCAAGCCCTATCTGTGGTGTCATTAGCTGCCTTAAATTACATACAAAGGCAGGTTCTGATGGGCAATGGAAAGTTGACAAAAGTTCTTTGGGAATAATAGAAGTTTCACAAAGTAGCAGTTAGCAAGAAGTACTGATTAATGATTCTGAGACTGCTAAAAAGGGAGATGTTCCTCCATACTTTCGTTATTATCAATTATATAATTATCATAACAATATTTTATTCTAATATGTCAAGGTATGCATTATCACTGACATAAAATGAAATGGTTGTCTTCGATCCTATGAACCTGTGATGTTTCCATTTCCTTTACTAATGCAGGTGACTACCTATTCATGTATGACCATCCTGTGAGGCCACCTAGCATGCTGAAGGTCTTCCTTACCTTCTCTTGACATTACATAAGTATCAATGGAAATTACAGGCTGTCTGTTGGTTATCCTTCTCTCTATGTAGCCAGCTTACATTTTGTTCTGCTCCTTCATTTTTTTGGATAACATCTTTTTTTAAACATTTATTAATATTCATTTTTAACATGGTTACATGATTCAGGACAACATCTTTTACACCACATCGTTCTAGCATAATTCTTATTTGTAATGTGATACAGTCTATTTACATCTACCTTGCACCTCTCCATTGCTCTATGTCTGATATTGAACTTTATTTCTTTATTTACCATAGTATTCTGTGACTCATAGCTATATAATAGCAGAAGCAACTATTGATATTTAAAAGATAGGTCTTTAGAAAGCTATATTGCTACATATAATTAGATTAGGAAAATAAACCTATGAAAAGTTACCCAACAAATAAAAAAAATTATTACTAATTCTGAAAACATAGAACATTCTAAAAGGACCTACCTAGAGTCAAGGGCATGTAGACTTCCCCAGCTTCTAGCAGAAAGAGAAAAGAAAAGAGAGGGGAGCCGCTGATTTCTCCTTTGATTGCTAGATTTGCTTTTTGTCTTACCCCGCCTTCAGAGAAGTGTTCATCTCTAGACTCTCTATTGTCCTATCCTTTAGAAGCAGAGAAAGCCAAAATGGAAAACCAGATAGACTCAGTCAAGTCAAGCTATGAAAGTAGCTACTATGTGCCAGTCATTGTGCTAAGCTCTGGGAATATAAAGAAAAGCAAAAACAGTTCCTACCCTGATGGAGTTCACAACCTAATGCAAACCATGATGATGATGTATAAATGAGAAATAAACTGGATAAAAGACTACCTGAAAAGGAAGGCATTAGCATTAAGGGGTGCTGGAGAAGGCTTCTTGTGTAAGGTGGGATTTTAGCTGGGAACCAAAGGAAACCAGGGAATCTATTAGGAAGAGAGAAGAGAGAGAATTCCAGACATGAGGAACAGCCATCAAGAGTGCCTTTAGTTGAGGGGACATGGACAAAGTGGGACACTAATGCATTATTAGTGAAGTTGTGAATTGATCCAGCCATCCTGGAGGGCAATTCAGAACTATGCCCAAAGGGTTATAAAACTATGTATCTTTTGTCCCTGTGATACACCTACTAGGTCTGTATCCAAAAGAGGTTAAAAGGGAGAGGAAAGGATCTACTAGTACAAAAATATTTATAGCAACTCTTTTTCTGGTGGCAAAGAATTGGAAATGGAAGGGATGTCCATGAATTGGAGAATGGTTGAACAAATTGTGTTTTATGATGGTGATTGAATAATACTGTGCTATAATAAATGATAAGCATTATGATTTTAGAAAAAAGCTGGAAAGATCTATATAAGTTGATGCAGAGTGAAATAAGCAGAACCAGGAGAACATTGTGCACAACAGCAATATCGTACAATGATCAACTGTGAAAGACTCATTCTCTGCAATACCATTATCCAGAACAATTCTGAAGGGCTTATAAAAAAGAATGCTATCCACCTCCAGAGAAAGAAGTGTTAGAGTCAGAATGCAGCTCAAAGAATACTATTTTTCAATTTAATTTATTTGTGTTTTAATTTTGAGGTTTTGGTTTTAAATGAGCATTCTTTTACAACAATGATTAACATGGAAGTAAGTTTTGCATGATAATACATCTATGAGCCAGATCAAATTGTTTACGATCTCTAGGAAGGGGAAAGGGAAGGGTACAATTTAGATCTTAGAATTTTGGAAAATGTATGTGAAAAATTGTTATTACACATAATTGGGAAAATAAAACATTAAAAAAAGAGTGCCTTAAAGAGAGAAATAGTGTCGTGTGAGAGGAACAGAAAAAAGTCAACCCAGTAGCACTGGATCTGAGAGTACATGGATTGGAGGGAATTCATCATCATTGCTTATAGAAATGATATTCCTCGTCCCCACCATAAGCTTTTTCCCTGTGCCAACAACTGGACAAAACCAATAGAGCAGTCATTTCTGACCATGTATATTATATTCAATATTCATAGGCTCCCTCCTCCAATAAAAGGACAAAGGAACATTTCGTAATTATTTCTTCTTAAAGGTCGAAATTAATCATTATAATCATATGGCATTCAGCATCTACACTTCTACACTTTTTAAAATCTGAGTTTACTGATGAATAGTTTTCTCTGCATTCAGGGAGAGAAGAGGGAAGGGAACAGTCACCCTAATCGCACCTACAGAGTATCAAGTACTGTGCCAAGTGATTTACAATGTCTCATTTGATTTTCATAACTACTTTAGGAAGAAAGTGTTGTTAATATTTTCATTTTACAGAGAAGGAAACTGAGACAAAGGTTAAATGACTTTCCCAGAGCTATTAAGTGTCTGAAACAGAATTTAACTCTGGCCTTCCTTGCTCCAAGTTAAGCTCCTAGCTGCCTTCTGACTATTTTTTTTTGTTAGAAGAGGCCTATGGCTTGGCAACTGATTGGATGGAGTGAAAGAAGATAAAGAGTCAAAATTAACACCCAGGTTGTATTCCTGGTTGCCTAGGAGGATGATGATCCTCTCATTAGTAATATGGAAATTAAGAAGAGGGGAAGGTTTTGGGAAAAAGATGATGAATTCATTTTTGGAGAGTCCTAAGAATCTGCTATTTTTTTTTTTACTGACTGGAAGGGATGAGAAAAAGGTGAAAGTAAATTTTAAAATAAAATAAAACAAACAAAATTAAGCAAGAAGAAAAGAAGATAAACATTTATTAAGCACTTACTATGTGCCAGGCCCTGTACCAAGAGCTTTACAAATATTTTCTCATTTGATGCTCACAACAATCCTTGAATGACAAGTTTTTTTTTACCTCCATATTGCAATTGGGGAACCTGAGGCAAACAGAAGTTAAGCAACTTGCTGTTGATCACACAGCTAGTAAGTGTTTGAGGCCACATTTGAACTTGAAGCACATACTCCTAGTCATATATCTCCCTTTTAGGACCCAAGATTACTTCTCAGATTCTTTCCTCAGGGTAAATCAATATCTTCTCTTTCGATATACAGAGTGAGGCAAAATCTCTGCTTCTGCTGGTAAAGGAGTCAATTATGAATTGAGAGGATCTGACTTTATTCTTAATAGAAAGCTATTTCCTCAGTCTAGTTCACATGACTCATTGGGGACCAGAAGTGCAAACCAAAGGTCTATTCTATTCATTATAGAAAGCAACCCGTTTGCCACTGGTCCTGAAACTGCTGAGAAACAAATTGTGGAGGCAAGATAGCACACTTCATTTTAATAATTAGAAGGTGTCAGCCATGATGTTGACAAGGATGGCAGAACTGAGGAGAACTCATCACATTTTTCATGTCATATTAATAGAGAAGCTAATAAGGAAAGCCACAAGAATGGGACAGAGCATTTATCAATATTTGGGCTTGTATTTGCAGCTCTAGGGTAGCCAGGTGGCTCAATGGATAGAGTCCAGGGCCTGGAGTGAGGAAAACTCATCTTTCTGAGTTGAAATCTGACACTTATTAGCTATGTGACCCTGGGCAAGTCAGTTTTCCCTGTTTGCCTCAGTTTCCTTAACTCTCAAATGAGCTGGAAAAGGAAATGGCAAACTACTCCAGTATCTTTGCCAACAAAACCTAAACTGGGTCACAAAGAATCAAAAAGGACTGAAAATTGCCAAACAAAAAAATATTGCAGCTCCATAATTATTCAGAGAAACATTTTAAGAACAGAACAGGCATATCCGTCTTTACTGATCTGGTCCTGTATGGTTTTAATCCAGAGATTTTGCCAGTGGATTTTCATAGGAATACTGATCAAAGAATAGTTCATGTCTATAAATTTATGAGAACCATTAAGACCCAAATTAATATACATCTGGCAATATTTTCTTGGCCATAAATTAGAGCCAATAGAAATCCCTGACAGTGAAATAGAAATCATATTTCCAGTATATGGAGGATATCTCTGTTCCAAATAGCTGATGGTCTCGTGTGATCCATTTGAACACAGATAAAGTCCTAATAAAGGAAATATATTTAAATTTCATTTAAAAGTCAATCAACTCTTCTAAAATATTTTGTTTTAAACAGGTTACTTGGATAACTTCTCCCTGCTTATTCTCAGCTTGCAATGCACTAAGCTCCCTAATTTGTCAGAAGCAACCAAAAGGCACACACTCATATCCTTTATAAAGACAAGAAATCATTATTCGTCTTCATAAGTATCACCATGACAATGTATAAAAGAATAGTAGTGTCTTAAGACAAAAAAGGGCCACAAGAAGTCATGTACCTCTTTCCATTTCTCCCTGCCATATTACTATAACTGACCCTGGATGTGAGGTATCATTTCATTTGTATTTCTATTTTGTATTTAATTGCATTGTTCTGTATTATAATTCAGTTTAACTCAATTCACCAAACATTTATGAAGCACTTATTGTGAGCTAGTAAGAGGTAACATCATACTATGATGGATAGATTGTTGAATCTGGGTTCAAATTCTGACCCATACGTGTACTATGTGACCCTCAGTAAGGTACTTAATCCCTGTATTTCAAGAAACTCCAAAGTATTTATCTGAGATAGATATGTTATGATTTTTATTACTAGCAAGAGTTTTTACACTGTGAATTCTCCAAGCTGATGAAATTATAAGCTTTTGGTATATTCAACATTCTTTTACTTTCAATCACTCTTCTCCCAATGGAAAAAAGCAAAACAAAATCTTTAAAACAAATATAAAAGTCAAGCAAAATCAAATACCCCAAATGGCCATTTTTAAAAATGTGACTTATTTTTTATCTTGCACTACCTTTCTTTTGGGAGATTGGTGGTATCTTGAGTCTTCTGGTATTATGGTTTGCTATTACATTAATCAGAGTTCTTATGTGAGCCAAGTTTTGAAGAAAGACAAGGATTTGAAAAAGTAGATGAGATATTACATTCCAGCTATGGGTGAAGCCTTGTGCAGAAGTATGGAAGGTGAGGGGCAGGGTGATGATGAGTTTGAGAAGTAGCGAATACTACATAGTTAATTGTGTTTTTGTCTCATGTCCCTTATTAGAATGAAAAGTCCTCAAGCAAGGATTACATATATTTAACATTTTATTTATTTCTTTATTTATTGAACCTTACCTCCTTTTTTCTGTCAAGGTAGAAGGGCACTAAGGGCTAGGCAATGAGGGAGTTAAGTGACTTGTCCAAAGACATACAGCTAAGAAAGGTTTGAACCAAGGACTTTCCATCATGAAGCTTGGCTCTCCATCCATAAACAAGGACTATATTTAAATAATATTTTGTTCTACACTCCCATCATCTCAGACTGATAAGAATCGGTCATTTTCGAAGATCCCTAGAGCTGGAGATTCCATAGTTTCAACTGAACCCTGTTATAGGATATACCAAAACTTAGCAATGAAAAATTGCTCTTCATATCTAAGTGAAGCAGGATGATGTCATGGAAAGAATGTCAAATTTGGAGTTAGTACTAGATTGGAGTTCTTTCTTCATCTTACTGACTTGTCTGCACATGGTTAATTCTCACTGGCAACTTTGAAAAAATTTCCTTATCTTTAAAATAAGGATTGTACCTGAACTAAATTTTACAAGATTATTATAAAAAAGCAATTTGCACACCTTTAAGAGCTACATAATGGGAGTCGTTATTATTTTTATGGTCTTACATGCATTTGATTTTGTTCTGTCCTCTGAAAATGAGTAATAATTTTCTGCCTTCTTTCATTTTATTAAAGACGATAGCCCCTGCATCATTTTTCAAACTGGTTTTGGTTTATGAATTAGAATTCTTGATTTGGCAGCTAGCTTTTTGATTGAGTTCCCTTTCATAAAATGTGAATCCTAATACTTTTGACCTCCTTTCTCTAGAACTATTGTCAAAAATCATCTATATTCTGGACTTCCTACTGCATTATTGACCTACATATTCATTTGGTCAGTGCCTCAGATATTACTCAAACTAATAGGCTTTCAAAATGCATTTTATAATGACAATAATTGTTTTGTAAACCCTGACTAGTTAGGCAGATCATTTTAGCAGTTAGTTAGATTTCAGTTTCTATTGCTATAATAAAGCTTTCTTAAGTAGAAAAAGGAGGGAATGACATTACGGAACAAAACAAGGCCACACCCAATAATGAACACTAAGATATCTACTTAAAGTCACAGGTCTTCATGTTCTCTTAGAGCATCATATTTCATGTGTTGTTTATGTAGATAAGACCTCATACATTGGGGGAATTTATGGTCTTGAACTGATTTGAGAAGGGGTAATATTACTTTGGGAAATATAAATACTATGTAAAAGATCATAACTGGGAGGCATGTTAGAGATCATACAGCTCAATCTCTTTTTTACAAAGTCAAAAGTCAATTCAAGTCAAAGCAAGTTAAATCAACAAGTATTTATTATGTGTTAAGTGCTAGGAATACAAATATTGGCAAAAATAAAGACAGCCCTGCCCTGAAAGAGCTTAAATTCTTATAGGAGAAAAATAATACATAAAGGGACTGAAAATCAGGGGATAAGGAGGTGTCCCTGTGGAGATAAGAGTCAGGAGATGAAATTGGGAAGGAATGAAGACAATACTAAGCTGTACACTTGCCTTAAAATGGAGATTCTAGGAGAATCAGATGAAGGAGAAAAGAAAAAGCTCTGGTGAGATGGCCTATGACAAATAAACATCCAGAGTGAAGATGCTGTTGAAGGATTGTAGAGAATACCTAGAGAGTCAGGAATGGAGCCTGGAGAGGAAGGAAGACCAGAAACAAAAGGAAGCTGAGGATGAAGGTCAGGAATAGTTTGTGGTAGAGTCAAGACAAGAATCAATATGTTCGAATGCTAAAGCCAATGCTATTAGTCAACCATAGTGCTTTCCTTTTGTTGTAGTGTTAGCATTTAGGGAGGAGGTATTGGTCATGGTTTGAGTTAGCAGGATGGTGAGGAGATCAGGCTGGCAGAGTGGAATGACTTAATTCATTTTACCTTGCATCATAGTTATTTATGTACTTGTCTTCCTCTCCCACTATATCATAAGTTCCATCCAATAAAGGTCTATGTCTATGTCATATGTATCTTATCACTAGTAGTTAGCACTCATAATTGTTTAATAAAAAAGAGCTAAACACAATTCAAAATTATTGATAGCTACTCATAAAGAGGGAAAGGTTCATGCAGTAGAAAAAACAATTTGTTGTTAGGAGACTAGGCTCTAGTATGATTTTTAATACTAATTAAGAAACCTTGATCAAATCATACAACCTCTATGAGTTTTCTCATCTATAAAATTATAAGGTTGGACTATAAGATATAAAAATTATCTTTCAGTTATAAAATTCCCTAAAAGTTGAAGGAAAGGTTCTGATTTGCATTTCTTCATTCTTGAATTCTTGACATCAATGAAGGCCCAATTCTTATTCTTAACTTTGAAACTTAAAGTGTTCAGAACCACATTAATATTTTCTTGAGCAAATATTTGTCACTTTATTTACAGTCTTCCTCATACTCTATGTATAAAGGTGAATCAGTTCTAGAAGTCTATGAATGATAACAGAGCAATGTTTAGAAAGGGTATGAGTTGGGTAAAACAAGTAATAATTTTTCAATGATAGCAACTTGTAACTATCCATGAAAGCATGGGGAAGCCTTGGTCCTTAATGGATGAAGTACTGAAACCAATTAAGTCATAAGTCTTTGAATAACTAGAGTATAAATAAAAACAGTCAAATCTAAGTTAGTATTCCATTTGCAAAAATCTATAACAGAGTACATATAGAGAGTCAAGGTGCATAGAAACTCATGGTTAAGTGTATTCACCCTTGCTACTTGATCTATAGTTTTTCAAAAAGTAGAATAATTATAGATTCTTTATTTTTTCTTTGAGCTGAATTGTTAAAGGTCTTGTGAAACTTGAAAATCATGGCAATAATTGCTCTTTCCTTTTCCTCTTACTGACACTTTTCTTTGCTTTTTTGCTTTTCTTCTCAATATCCGACTCATTTATATGAAAAGAATCTGATGAGATAAAGCAATATTTATATAAGGAAAATTACAAAAACACATTCTTAGGAAGAATGTCTCATAATAGAGGAATGTTTTAAATGTCAAGTGTCTTGTTCCTCAGGCAAGGGTGAAGCTGAGAGTTATTAGAGAAGCCTGCCTTATCCTCATTTTGGCTGCCAAATCAGACCATTACTGTTGTCTTTACTTCCTCTCAATGCCCTTCTGCCAGTTTCCTTTGACACCGCAGATACAAGTGCAATGCAGAGGGGAGACTTTGAATCTGGTAGTTTGGATTTTAGTACAGTGGTTCGGAGAGACTTTGAATCTAGATGTTTAGGTTTTGCCCAGAAATTGCTAGAGCAGAAATATTTGAATTAATTTGAAGTAGAAATAGAAAATATTCTAGTTAGAACATTTAAAAGTTGAGATTCGTTGAGTTTATGAGAAAGAGTGGAAGTTGTAGAAAAATCAGGATTCCTGAAGCCAGAAGATTGGGTTTAGAGTGTCACTTACCAGTTTGACCTCCCTTAACTTCAGTTTCCTCTATGTAAAATGGGAGAAATAATACTTGGAAGTATTGTCATCACCAGATTGTTTTGAGGCTGAAATGAGATAATGTTTAAGAAGTGCTTTCAAATTTTAAGGCACACGTTCAGGTCATTTACCACTATTGCTGTCATTGCTACTGCAAATGATAATAGTGACACTATCATTATCCTCTTCCATATGCCCCAAAGACTGGAATGCCCATTTCCCTTTGCACTGATACCATTTCCTACTTTGGGGTTTCCTTTCTTTCCTGGTGAATTATAAAACATATGATGTATAATGGTTTTTTATCATTCTCCCTTGCCTCGCCTCCCCCCACCCCACCATTTTTAACCATGAAGCAAACACAGTAGAAGGTACTTTTTGCATTACTTGAAGTGGGCTCACAATTTCATGATAAGGAAGCAGACCTGATAAGAGGTCCCCTCCTGTTTTTCTCTTCCATTTTTATTTGATAATAGCTAGAATTTGTAGACTGCTTTAAGGTTTGCAAAGCATTTCATAAATATTTTATGTTTACAACAATCCTGGGGGATAGGTGCTATTATTATCTCCATTTGATATGTGAGGAAACTGAGGCAGATAAAGTTCGATTGACTTGCCAGATTTTTGTCTGACCTTTTTAGGCCCTCTGGGAGGACAGATAAAGGTCATGTCACTGTAAATTATGAGCTTTCCTGTTCATGAAGATCAAAATAGGTTCAAGGTCAAAATTCAAAGTTCAAAGAAGATACAGATTCCTTACAGGACCTGGAAGCAAAATCACTAGAGCAGAAGCAGGAAAAAGGCTATTAAAAGGCTAGATTGGAGCTGGGGAGCCATTCAACAACTTCAGAGCATGGGGTAGCACCTATTTCAAAGCAATTGAAGACCCTTGGTCTTGGAATGCAACACCACCATTTTGGGACTCAGTGCTCCTGATATCCAGTTTAGACTATGCTACTAGTTTGGTCTGAGACTTTGGGCTTAACATTTATCATCTCTGTTTCTAATTAACTAGAAAATGAGGACAATAGTTCTCACCTAATGGCATTTCAGGAAGAATTAATCCATGGCTATTAGCAGTCAATTGAGTGCCAATCACAAGGTATGAATATATTGTATTATATTATATCTACTTTTTAAGTCTTGCTCTATTTGGAATGTAATTTTATAGTAATTAAATTCTCAATCTGTTTTAAATGCCATATCTTCTAACAACTTTTATCTTTTTTGAAATTTTAAGAAAACCATGTCTTTTGAAGCCAATTTAGTTTTATCTTCTATTCTCTGGTCATATAACTCCTCATTTCTCTTTCCTTTTCTCTTGACTTAATTAGGAAAAATATCTTTGTCTTCTTCCTAATCCACCCCTCTCCCCAACTTTCCTCCCCCAGATCACTAACCAAACCAGGCAGATTGATTGGGGGTTGTTTTTCCCCAGTTCAAAGAGATCCATTTAAAGAGCTGTTTCAGCCTGGCTCTTCCTTCAAAAACCAAGACAGAATCACAGCCAGAGTGCTTTATCCTCGACTAAATGGGTTTCTGATGGTGAAAGAACTATAATGATGTTCACTGAAGTCTTTGTTATTTCTTATCCTCTGTGAGTTTGATTTTTTTTACCCTCCTGGAATTCATGTTTTGGTTCCTCTGTTAGTCAGCCATCAAAAGTACTACCAAAATAATATTTTGATGAAGCCGGGTGGCAGTGAATCAGAGACTGGGGAATAAATTTCCTTTGATAGACAGATGGCTTTCAGCATTAAATGGAAAAGCTAGTGGTCAAAACAAATGGGGAAAGTGGCCTGAGACAACCTTCTAAGGTGAAACTTCCAGTGAGCTCACTAACATAGAACTACATTCAATTAGACTTAACAAATGTTTATTAAACCCTATTGTGTACAAGGTACTTTATTAGGCACTGGGGATACAAGGAGAAAAAAATAAACATAACAAAATGTGCCACCCTCCAGGGGTCTCACATTCTATTGAAGAAGCAAGGGTTGAAGGTGAGCTGGGGACTTAACAAGGGCATATATGAGCAAATATAATGGGAGGAGAGCTCAGAAAAGGTATCACATAGGAAATGGTACTTGAGCTGCAAGTTGGAGGGAAATTAGGCATTATAAGAAGCTGGGATGAAGAGGAGAGTGAACTCCAGAGATGGATTTGATTCTGAAAAGGCAAAGAGGCCAAATTTGGATAACTGGAAGTAGATCAATTAGCCTAAAAAATAGACAGTGGAAAGGAGAGTCATGGGAAATAATGCACAAAGATAAGCTTAAACCAGAATGTGCACAGCTTTCAGTGCCAAATTGAAGAGTTCAGAGGCAATAGAAGGTCATATGGACAAACTTTAACAATTCTATTCACTTTCATTTTGTGTATTTACGTGTATATATAATAGTAATAATTCTAATTAAATTTCCATAGTGCTTTAAGGTTGACAAAGTGATATAGCCTGCTTTGTATATATTTGTTTACATATTATCTCCTCCATTAGACTATAAGCTCCTTGAAGGTAAGGATTATCTTTTGCCTCTTTTTGAATCCCCAGTGCTTAGCACAGTGCCTGGCATGAAGTAGATAATTAATAAATGTTTAATGATTTATTGTTATTATCTAATTTGATCATCATAGGAACCTCATGAGATAGTGACTTTTATTATCCTCATTTTACAGATGAAGGAACCGAGGTTGACAAAAATGAAGTCACTTGGTCTGTAAATGCTAGAAGTGCCTGAGACTGGACTGAACTCAGGTTTTCCTGACTGCCAGTTCCACAGTCTATCATGACATCACTGAGCATCTCATGTGGTCACTCACACACACAATTGCATTTTAGTATTATTTAAAGCATTTGTGAAAATACTCAACAACTCATATATATCCATACTGCTTTGATGTTTGCATGGTTTTTTTTGCAACAACCTTGTGACATTGGAAGTACAATAATCATCCCCAGAATAATAACATTAATTAATATATGTTATGAAAATACAACCTAAATAAAACCTTCCCAGGTATCAGATTAGTCGGTTTAGCCCAATAGCACCATCTCCTTGACTTCTTCATCTTCTTCCCTCCTCTTCTGGACTGCCACATTGTATTTGTTTTCTGGTTTTATCATCCTACAGAAACCAAGTTGATTTTCCCATTAAGTTGTTTCCCCTATGTGAATATTTTTAGATGACTTATAAACTGCTGAAATCAGGAATTTGAAATGGAAAAGCTGACAGCCTGAAATGTTACAGTACCAGTAGACATTAATATAATAGGAAGACACACATTACTGGAGAGAATTTTCTTTTTGGTAAAAGCATACCCACCTGAAAAGAAGAATAACATGTGACCTACTGCAAAGGGGTTGAAATAACTGAAATAATGATGGACTTTTAACTCCCATTTCTTAGGAACCTATCGTGTCCTAATCTGTAGTGCTCTTAAACATAAATGGTCCTGAGAGAGCATTGTAATAGCTTCTTTTCTAACAGAATTGCTGCTACTTAAAGAGCCAGCTAGACTGATGGTGGACTCCATTTCATGGAAAGTTATGGTGAAGTGGCTTCTATTAGGCCCATGTAATTAAAAGTTTCAGAATGTAACTCAGACCTCGATGAGCTGGGGAGCAAGAAAAACTATTTGGCTGAAGGGGAAGAGAGAATCAAAATTTCAAATTTCAATCTTCTCTGATAATTGAGGACAGGGGGAAAAGAAATAATGAAATCCATAGAAAATGGCAAAGCATCACATCAGGCAGTATATTTTACTTTCTCTGCAACTAAATTATGTATTTGGTGAACAGAGAGAAACAGCATGATTTGAATTTCTCTTCTGTCGTTGGCTAGCTTCTGCTAGATCTGGTAATAAATAATTGTCATTCTTTCATTTCAGTCTTGTCTGACTTCATGATCCCATTTATGATTTTCTTGGCAAAGATATTGGAGTGGTTTGCCATTTCCTCTATCAGATCATTTTACACATGAGGAAACTGAGGCAAATAAGTTAAGTTCAGGGTCATAAAGCAAATGTCTCTGGCCTGATTTGAATTGAGATTTTCCCTGACTCCAAGCCCAGTGCCCTATCCACTGTGCCACCTTGCTACCTAATCACGAGTAATTAGTATAAAGATAGCCCTGAAATGGGCAGCAGAAGGAAGAAAAAGACAAAATCAGTGAACCCAGATATTTCAGAAACTGAAGCAAAGACCCCCTGAATTGTCAGAAATTAGAAAAAGGCTAACATATTCTTTCCCACCCAAAGGAAAACAGAAACACTCATGCCATATTCTGTTTATGGAGATGGGAACATCTGAATTCAGATTTATCTTTTGAACAACTGCATAGAAAAAAATAAATGGATCAAGGAAGGATTTGAAACAGATATGTTCTGCTTCATGGTCCACAGTCTGTTTCAGGCACATGAGACAAGAGAGAGAACTTGCAGGCAGTTCACATGGGTTGTGTATTAAATATATATCTGAATCAGTAGAACATAGGCTTTGAGTAACCTTGTCTTCTGGTCATTCATTCCTGCATTTATTTAATAATCATTTGTTAGCTGTATACTATGTATATAGCACAGACCTCAATAAAAATAGTAGAAGACATGGTGCTTGCCTTTATAGGTGTTTATGACCTAATTGGAGAGACAAGAAGAACATACACAAATGGACAAAAAAAAGGCAAGATATAAATTTAAAAGTACATGATGATGTGGAACAGATATATATATAATTGTTGCTAGACTATAAAGTAAAGGAGAGATCAATTTGGCTCAACCAAGGCTGGCTTTTTGGAGGTAGTTATTGTTGTTTAGTCATTTCAGACTTGTCTGAATCCTTCTACAGGTCATCAGACAAAGAAGGAAACCCAGGTAAACAGAATTAAATGACTTGCCATAGCTAGTAAGTGTCTGAAGTCAGATTTGAACTCAAGAATATGAGTATTCATACCACTATACCACCCAGAGGAGCGTAATGCATCCAATACTACATATAAAGGAAAAATGGCATAGTGGGCAGACAATTGAACACCGACTCAGGGATGGCTGTTCAAGTCCTGCCTCTGGCATAGACTGGCTATGTAACCCTGGATAATATATCTAATTTCTCAGTGCTCTAGGCAACTCTCTAAGATCATAATTTGAAGTGACAGTCTGCCTGGGTAAAAGGAATTTCCTCACTGAAGATTACCTATATGAATGAAATCCCAATTCTGTTTACTATCTCTTTATCTATCATATGCAAAACAGAATACATAAAAAAGTGAAAAGTACCCTTTGCCCTTAAGAAACTTATATTCCTCTGGAGTCTTGATATTGGCCATCCTGCGCTTTCTGTGATATTACTGTAATGGTTAGGTTGATTAGTACAGTACCTGGAATAGAATAGATACTTAATAAATGTGGATTGATTAGGAATATGATTTTATTGTTGGAGGGGATGTGGCAAAATTGGGACACTAGTACACAGATGGTGGAGTTGTGAATTGGTACAACCATTCTGGAAGGCAATTTGGAATTATGCTCAAAGGGCTTTAAAAGACTATCTGCCCTTTGACCAACCATATCACTGTTGGGTTAATACCCAAAAGATAATAAGGAAAAATACATTAATATTTTCTATTAGCAGCAAAGCAATGACCCAGGTCAGTCCAGAGGAACTTATGAGAAAGAAAGCTATCCACATCCAAGAAAGAACTGTAGGAGCAGAAACACAGAAGAAAAACATTTGACTGATCACATAGTTTGACAGGGATATGACTGGAGTTTTGATGTTAGAAGATCACACCATTGCAAATATGAATAACATGAAAATAGGTTTTGAACAATGATATATGTATAACCCAGTGGAATGCTTGTCAGCTCTGGGAGGGGGGAAGGGGAAAAGGATGAGAAAAATCATGAATCATGTAACCATGGAAAAATATAAAGAAAAAAGAAAAAAAGGAATATTAATTTTTTATTTTAATATGAGATGCTTTGTAACAGTTCAGTGATGGTCACATGCTACCCCATGCAGGATCACAAGAAAAGGCTTTAAGTATGGTAGTATACATAAGTCTTATTTTTCCACATTGGACAGCTATAACAACAAATAAATAATCAAATTTGCTTAATTGATATTTTCATTGCTAAAAAGTTCCTGATTTTTATGAATATTAAATCCACTCATAAGTTTAAAGTTAAAATCTTATTCTTCAATATTCCATTTTTCTAAAAAACTATTGCTATGATTATTTGATAAACTAATGGTCAAATGGCCTTGTGGTTTGAGTTAGGTCAGTAATTAGAGTTCATTGCTTTGTGACTAGAATGAATGTATCTTCTGACTGAACTTTTTGATTATTCAAACATTTAGAAAATAAGATCTTAATGTCAGAGGAATGAGTGCTTGCTCAATTGTATCTACAAAGAGACCAAAGTTACCATATTCATACCAATGTAGAAATTTCAATAATTAATGATTTATAATATGCAAATAGTAATCAACTGAAAATTGAAGATTTCAGTATTTTGAAGATTGTAATTTTCTTAGAGATGACATTTAAGACATAAAGAAGCCTAATTTAAAAGGGAATGAAAAGAATACCATGTGAATGTGTAAAAACAATAATCTGCAGAGGGTTGAGAAAATGATGGATGACTCATGTATTCAATGAACCTGTGCAGTTATCAAACCATCTCATGAAATCCTGTCCTGTAGCTTAAGAGCCTATATGGACAAGAATGGAAAGATGGTATGAATATAATTTCATTCAATCAGAATATATTCTCATGAAAGATATCTTTCTATAAATGATATTAATTTTCCAAGATAGTCAGTGCCAACAACTTTGATAAAGTCACATATGATAATTTGTCCAATCTGATACACCAGTGTAGGTTGTTGGCAATTTGCCCAAACTCGAAAGTTCTTAGAGTTGTGACAAGTGAACCAGACACTGTCTCAAGGGGAAAAAATCCACTTTATTGATCAGAGAGTTTTGTTTTTACATTTTATATGTGAATTTTAAGGTCACCGAGAGACTAATACTGCCCATTACTTTCTTCTCTTTCCTCTTTTTCCTCTAATGATACAAATTTATTGAGCATTTAATGGATATATAAGAAACAATACTGGTTTAAGAAGTTTGAGATAGAGTTCTTGTCTTTGGGGAGTTTATAGATCATGAACTGGGGAGGTAGAAGAGAAACAAAACAGATAAAAAGCACAGCTTCAGGGGTCTGTAATTTCATCCATGTGGATACTCTGTCTACCAATGCAGACTGCAACCCAACTCCTATATGCCTTCATAGATTATCCTTGAAAGCTTCCACAGCCAAAAAAAAATCTCTCTCTTAATGGCCAGTCTAATGATGAGCATCTCTTAATTCAAGTAGACTAGCTTTCAGACAGCAGACATGTATAGAGTACATTAGATCTGTACTCAAAGCATTTTTAATTCAGTAGGACCTGCTAGGACTTACATTCTATTGGCATAGCCTATTCAAAACCAGTCACAGAAGGGCGAAACATGGAATTCATAGTACAGGATCTTGAATGATGTGTCAAATGAAGGACTCCAAAAAGGGGGTCAGGGGTTCAAAGGAGAAAGAAATAATTTTCACTCAATTGGCCAACTGGGTAAAACATGCTTCAATGCAGGATGTCGAATTTCTGCTAAACCAAAGGATGAGTAGGATAAAAAATGAGAAATGCTTAATGAATTTCTCTTTCTCTTTTTTTAAATCCAAACCATTCCTTTAATAATATTTGTGCAAACTTAGTATATACAATGCAAATCAGATATACTCCCTGAACTCTAGGAAACTCATAACCTGAGAAAAGGCTGTACTAGGAGAGAGAGTTATTAGAGCCAGCATTGAACAGGGGCAGATGCTAAATAACTGATTGGTGTATTAACATGATGTGAAAATAAAAGGATGAAAATTCATGTTGTGGAGTGATGAAAGAGTATCTCTTAAATATAATTATCAAATTCTTCACTATCTTAGTGATCTTTCAATATTTTTACTCATCAAACTTGACATAATCAAAGTTTGACTACGAGACTTGAAGAGAACAGACTAGCAATAAATTCAGTTTCTCTCATACTTTAATAAAAAGGTGGGGTTTTGTTGAAATATAAAAGGGTTTGTCTTCCATGCAGTGGATAAAGTGTTCTTTGCAAAGCCAGAAACAAATGAGAAAGAACAGTTATACCTCTTAAAATGTGAGGCTTGGAATGGAATATAATACTCAGATGTATCATGAAATGGTGCTATTTATTGATTTGGGTACCTTTATTTCTTTCTAATGAAACCTAGATTTGCACTAGTTTTTTGATAGCCATTTTTTGGGGGAGGATTCATCTTTGGTTAAATTTTGTTGTCCTTACTTTTAGAAAAGCTTTCGCATACATAAAAAATTTTTTTTATTCCTTTTCTTCCTCTAAAATTTTGTTACCAGGATTTTACTGTTTACAATCTCCTATCCTTTTTAAGCTATTTCCCCTTTTTTGAATTCCTGATTATGTGATTATGCTTATCTTCTATCAGAAATCTGATTTCTTAAACTCAAGCACATTTCTAAATAGGTATTACTCTTGGTTTCAAGATGAATTTGAAGTGACATAGTTATTTTTTCCCAAGAACTATGTTACTTCCATTTTATAAACTATGTTTTCTTTGATGGCCCATATTAATTTCAGAAAATCACTTTCTCTCATTGCTTTTACTACTTTCTTAGACTATTATTGTTAAGTCAAATTAGTGATAAATCAGATTCTTTGCCTTTAAAGGAAAGACTATTCCAGAAGATATCAACATAATTTAGTCCTTTATTACTTTTCTTTTTTCCCTTCTATGCAATTTAAAAAAAAATTGACTTTAGAAAAGCATCATTTATATGCTCCATCTGACTAGGTGATCCATAGAACATTAGCAAGATAATGCCATTTATATTTCTCTCTTATGCAAATGTTACACTCTGGTAAGTGTATGCTCTATTCCCTAATCCCTTTTATCAGATCATTATCATTTGAAAAAGATGCACCCTTTCTTTGCCATATTTAAGTCATTAGTTCAATTCTACCAGTACTTCTTAAAGTTTATGACTATGTTCTCTTTCTTGAGATAAAATTTGTTTTGCTCTGTTTTTATTAATATTAATAATGTTTTTGTTATATAGATTACAAATACTACAAAGTGTTCCCAGAGCTTTTTCTTAGTATTTTTCTGAGGATTTCTTCCATTGTTGCTTTCTTTCTATGTTTTTGTTTCTCTTTAGAGCATTTAAGCTTTATTATTTGAACTATTTGTTCCTCAATGATTAAAACCCTTCAGTTTAAAATTTCTCTTTTCATCTGTCCCATAATTAATTGTTAGAAAGTCTAATAGCAGGAATTCTAAACTTTTTTCAGGCCCCATACTTCTTTCTTTCAGTAAGCCTTTTCAGACCCCCTGTTCAAGGTGAAAGGAAATAAATTCTAAAATTTTTATATACATATAAAAGAAATATTACTTGTACTTTCTTCACAAGCTTCTCCCACCCATTCTGAATATATATACATATGTGTGTGTGTGTGTGTGTATGTACACACTCATATTGAGAACTCCTACTGAAAGAGAAAGAATGATTTCTAATAATACTTACCTTTAGTTTTATTCTTTGTTTAAATCTTCTTGAATTGGTGTGAAGCTACATCCTTTATTTTCTTTTCCATTCCTCTTCTTTGTTTTATACTTATTCCAACAACTCTTCCCTGGCTCCGGTTCTCTGAAAGTCATATCTGGGCAATATTGGTATGAGTCCATTAGTTGATCTCAGTGTAAAAGGAGTGTTCTGTATACATGATCTCTAATCTTATTAGATTATAACTGAAAACTAGTATTTTTAAGCAAAATGACTCATATGAACTATTTTAAATTTAAAGAAAAGTTGTTTTTGACAATTTGTGGACAAGAAAAGACATGAGACCTTTCCCTGGGCTCTAAAATGCTTATTTTCTAGAAAACAAATTATCTGGTCTTCCCTAAACATAATTGTAGGCTGTGCAGTTTTGTTCATATAATATTATTTATGTGCACACAACATAGTGTTTCTTTTATAAGGACTTTCCCACAATTTAACTTTAACTTATCTTTCTAGACTGACATCATTAAACCCCTTTATAAACTCTATCTTTCAGCTAAATTCATCCACTTACTATTCCCCGAATTTGGCATTTCTTGCCTTGCTGAAGGTGTTTCCCCTTCCCCCTACTCCATGCCTAGAATGCCTTCATTTCTCTTCTCCAGCTCTTAGAATGTTCTGGGAATTTGTGCACTAGCCATGTTATTGGGCAAAAAAACCAAAACAAAACAAAACACAAGTATGTGCTAAATATAAAGGACTTCAGCAAAATTCTTAACCTTCTTATTCTCTAACAATATTGCTCACAGGCTTAGCCATTGTAATCTGAAAGAGTGATTATGTAAGGTATATGAAAAACTTTCATTTTTCATGATTATCTGCTGAGAAAAATCTGTTAGGGATATCATTTTATTAATCATAAAATCTGCTTACACAGCAAGTTGGTTTTTTACTAAGTGCGGCAACAACTCATTGGGTGTATGCTAGAAAGATTCTATGCTAGAAAGATTTTGTTAGAAATCAAATTTTTGTCAATTGAAACACAATTTGGATGGTTTGGATAGCAATGGTTAAATATACCTTGTGGTGAATTTTTGGTAAAGTGAAGAATCCTCTTGTGCGAACATTGTCAGCACAGTTAAGAAGGACAATCATCATTTGCATAATATTTTATACTTTACTGAAATAACAAAACTAAAAATAATTATTACGATGGTAATAATATTTATTTTATCAGATTTGTAAATTCGGATTTTGTATATTTTTTCAACAGTAGAGAACATTTAGCAGTAGAAAGAATTTAAGTTTTTGTGTCTTAACTCTAGGAAGACTATATCACTTTAACCATCACTGGAACCCCAGGAATTTAAACTGGTTATTATCTTAGTTTTCCTACTGTCATAAAGAATGAAATATCCAAATGTTCATCTGTTCTCTGAGAGTGCTTCTGCTTAATGGTTTTCTTTGTAGATAGTGCTGAGACAAGGTTAGAATTCTTATTTAGTGAATTTCCAACAAATTTCAAGAGGCAGGTTGGCGTAGAAGAAAAAACAACATTGCACTCAGGGGAAGAGGGCATGTGTCAAATATTGACTAAACTATTTACTAATGGTGTGACTCTGGGAAACTGATTTAATCTTTCCGGAACTTAGTTTCCTCATCAGTAAAATGAAGAGGCTGGACCAGATTATCCCCTTATAGCTTTAAGTCCTATGATTTTAAGTAGTTGTTAGGTTGATAAACATCTTTGTGATTTCATGATAAAACATGACTATGTATTTCCAATTCTACAGAAATTTGAACTGAGTAAATATCCATTTTCTGACCATTTCCACACTGTACTGATTACGCACTAGCCAGCCTCTGCCTCCTCTCAACAGAATGTATACTGTGTTCCTAGGATCCTTATTCTATAGGCGAGCTTTCACCCTATTTTACCAAGAACCAGGCCACCGAGTTACTTTCTGGGCATTTCCAAATCATACCTCCACATGCAGATCCTTCTACCCTTTTTATGTGGGGTTTTCCCATTTAGAATGTATGCTTTCTAAGGAAATAAATATGCTGCCTTTATAATAATAAAATTTGTATCACTGCCACTTAGCTTAGTTTCTGGCACATAATGCTTGATAAATGTGTTTTCATTCATCAATCATTTCTATTATCAATCTTAGCCTTATATTCTTTGAATAAAGAACATAGTTAGAAAACAATTGTATTCAAAAAACATTTGGGAGTTTTAGAGATTTGCAAGCTCAGCGTTAATCAACATTTTGATGGGGCATCCAAGAAAGCAGACTGAATTGGTAGGTGTTATAAGAAGTATAATGTCATGTAATATCTGGAACACTGAATTCAATTATTGATGCCAAATTGTAGAAAGCATATCAATAAGACAAATTAATACATTAATACAATATAAGGTTAAGTTAGAGGAAATGGGGATGTTTAGGACAGAGAAGGAAGACAGACCTGAGTCAGCCAAAAAACAGTTATTAAGTATTTACTATAGACCTGGCACTGTGCAAAGTTCTGGGGATACGAATACAAAAATGAAAGAAGTTTTCTGTCTTCAAAGAGCGTACAATAAAAGGGAGAAGATAAGAACAGAAAAGGAAGCCAAGAAGTAGAGGGATTGAGGAAGGACGATATCCTGTGTGGGGTCATAAGTGAAAAATCTAAAAGTTAATTTGTTAAGAATTTTTAAATATTAATATTAATGTTAATTAATTAATTATGCAATACTATGATTTCACAAAGTCTTTTTTCTAAAGACCTTGGAGTGCTCTTCAATAAATTCTATCATGTCTGTTCCACTTATGATACTTCTGTACAAATGAGGAAAACATTCTTTTCATTGACCTTTCTTAGGGCTTAATGAGTTAACCACCTGGCTTCAAAATGAAAATAACTTAATTTGCTCTACATTAGCTTATTCATAGCTGGCAGCACAAATATTAATCTGAATGTTCCAAAATGCATTAGATCAAATAAATGTTTTAATTGAAACATAATAGAATAATTTACTAAAAACTTTCCCAATTTAATTGATGATAATATTTGAATCACCAAAGCTCTTAATGGTTTAGAATGGAAGGCTAAAACTTGATTTAAGTTAATTGAGATCAATGTAAAGTCCTGCATATAGGTTTAAAAAATCATCAGTATAAATACAGTACAGAGTAGGTAATAGAGCAAGTTCACTATGAGTAAGTAATTAATATGGCAACCAAAAAGACTAAAAAGCAATCTTATTTTAGGTTATATGTACTTTTAAAGATATATGACAATACAACATGTTACATAACTAAGAATACATATTATAAGTATGTAATAAATTATAATAAATATGCTTATCCAAGAGAAACAAATCTTACATTACCTATGTCTAAAAATCTTTGTTTCATTATTTTTCCCCTGCATTCTTTACCCCCTTCTCAAGAAAACGAGTAATATGAAAGAGGTTGTACATATAATAACATATGACACATATTTTCCTGTTCATTAGGTTGTGAACAAGATGCATATTGCTACACTAGAGAAAAATTAATGGAGAAAATAAAGTGAAGAATGGTATGTTTCTGCATCTGGACTCCATCCATTTCTTATGTGGTGTTGAATATCCTTTTTTGTCATGAGTCCCATAGAGTTGTCATGGATCTTTGCCTTGTTGATAATAGTTAAATCATTCATGGTTAATCATCATATTGTCAGTGTAGTGCTTCTGATTCTGTTAATTTCACTTTGCACCACTTCATATAAGTCTTTCTAGGTTTTTTTTAAAAATGGTCATCATATTTGTCATTTCTTATGGCATATTAGAATTCCAATATAATTATATAGCACAATTTATACAGTTATACCTCAATTTATGAACATCACATAAATGTCTAATTCTTTGCCATCGCAACAAAAGCTGTTATAAATATATTAGAAATAAAGTTTATTTTCCTCTATCACCTTAAGAAATAAATTTAATAGTGGTATTATTGGGTCAAAAGTTATATATAGTTCTATAACTCTTCGAATATAATTCCAGATTGTTCTCCAAAAGGCTTGGATCAGTTCACAGTTCCACCAACAATGTATAGTATCCATATTTTTCCACACCACCTCCAACATTTGTCATTTTGCCCTTTAATCATTTTAGCCAATCTGGTAGATGTGAGATGATAACTCAGAGTTGTCTTGATTTATACTTCTCTAATCAATAATAATTTTGGATATTATTTTCATATAGTTTATGTACACATATAAAACTTCATTTAATTTGATTTTTTCATCTAAAAACTGTCTTCTCATATCTTTTGACTATTTATCAATTAGGAAATGGTTTATATTCTTATATATTTGACATAGCTCTCTATGTATTTTAGAAATGGTAATTGAGAAACTATATAAAAAAAACCTTTCCCCTCAACTTCTTGCTTTCCTTTTAATCTTGGTTTTATTAGTTTTATTAGTATAAAACTTTTCAATTTAATATATTCAAAATTATCCATTATATATTTCATAATACTTTTGATCTCAATTCTTCTCCTATCCATAAATCTGATAGATAATATATTCCCTGTTCTTATAATATATTGTTTATAATATCTTCCCTTATATCTAGGCTTGCATCTATTTTGATTTTATCTTGGTAAATGATATAAGATATTGGTCTATATGCATAGTTTCTGCGAAAGTAATTTCTAATTTTCCCAACAAGTTTAACAAATAATGAATTATTATTCCAAAACTTAGATCTTCACCATTGTCAAACATAAGAATACTATAATCTTTTGTGTTTGTTGTATATCTCTTTTGTTCCATTTATCTACTTTTCCTTTTCTTAGCCAGTACCCAGTAGTTTTGATAATTACTGATTTATAGTATAGTTTGAAATCAGTTACTGCTAGATCTACTTCTTCAATATTTTTTTCTTTTGAAATTTTAACCTTTTATTTTTCCAAATAAATTTTATTATTTTTTCTAGTTGAATAAAATATTTTTGGTAACTTAATTGGGATGGCATTAAATAGATAAACTGGTTTAGGCATGATTGTAATTTTAATTACATTGGTTTTGTCTGACTATTAATATTTCTCCAATTATCTAAATCTCATTTTATTTGTATAAAAAGTATATTGATACAGTTTCTGGATTTGTTTTGGAAGATATATTCCTAGATATTTTATTCTATTTATGGTTTCTTTAAATGAGTTAACTCTTACTGTCTTTTCTTTCAAGATATCATGTCCTTCATGCATTTTTACACTCCAGACAAATTAGACTCCTAGTTATAACCCAGGCTTGATATGTTGTCTTGTGCTATGGTTTATTTGTCCAACTTATTCCTGATTCCTATAATTTACCAGCCTTCTTCATTAATCTCTTTCAGAGACAATTCAGGTCACTCCTCCTTTATAAAATCTTTGATTCCCTTCCTGTCTCCCATTATTGTTGCACCACTCCTGATTAAAATTCCTGAATCATTTTGTTTTATACCTCCTTTTGGCTTTTCACTATATACCCTATATTATAATTATCTGTGTATATGGTTGTATCCCATTGTACTCCACTTATAATAAGTCCCTTGAGAGCAGAGATTTTCTTATGTTTGTCTTTCTATCACTTGCTCAGAATATGTTGTTCTAAATTTTATATTGGTCACACCTCATCTCTAGTGTGGTGTCCAATTCTGGACAACATATTTTAGAAGTCATAATAATCAAGAAGGTAAGGATTTTAGAAATCAGGCCATTCTGTGTTGTTTATCCTAGACGACTGAAGCCTGAAGAGTCATGATTATTGTCTTTAAATATTTATAAAGGTGATAATTAAAAATTGAATTATTTTCTTGGTAGAAGTAAGAATTATGAGTGGAAATTATAGTATCTGAGATTTCCACAAGACATAAGGAGACTTTTTGTCTAGTTCTGTATCTGGAGCTCTGTGTTTGTATAGTTAGTTTTTGAATCCATGCAAAATTTTATCCTATTTATGTGGATTAAAGGATAAGTTGACAGGGATTCTACTTCTGTTATATTTGAAGTCTGGTATTCTTTCCAAATCTTAAGTCTAAATTTCGTATTATTAGATTTGGCCCATTTTCTAACTCATTGAGATGTATTTGAATTTTGATTCATTTCTGTTACTCAACATAATATCCAACACTCTGGGCTTTTTTTCTTGGATCATCTTCAAATTTCAAAAGTATTTTATCTATGTCTTCAGCAAAATCAACAATAAAAAAATATTGAACAGGTTAGCATCAAAATGAGACAACTGGGGCATGCCATTAAAGATTCACTTCCAAGTTAACATTAATTCATTAAACATCACTGTATGGGTGTACATGTTCAACGTCTTCATAAAATGGTCTCTGTTCCACAAGGATATTGTGAAAGACTTAGACAAAAACTTTTCTGAAATCATTTATTCTATGTTTATGATACTGCTTTGTTCTATCAATCTAGTAATTCTGTTTTTTAAAGGAAGTGAAGTTGGAGTGATTTATAGATTATACGATTTAGAGCTTGAAGAGAACTTAGAGATCAGCCCTCCAATTTTCCAGATAAGGAAAATGAAGCTTAGTGAAGTTCAATCAATTTCCAAGGATTTTGCATGAACAAAGTCAAAGAATGAGAATTTAAATCTAAATTTCCTAAATTACAAATTCAGTGTTCTTCCCACTACACCAACTTCCTCTCTCAACTTGTACTTCCTTGAGAATTTTAATTCTGGATAAAGAAATTGGGTTTTTGGGTTCAAGTTTCCTCTTTCTAAATGTTCAAATGTCTATTTATAAGATATTCTGGAATTTTGACTGGAATTTTGTGAAATTTATGGACCCAAAGAAGAAACTTATTAGCCCTAAAAAAAAATCAATCAAGGAGTTATGTTTAACACATGGCTTTGCCCATACTTACAACTGTTAGCCCTAGTTTTCCTAAAACTGTTTCCACAATACTTGGTCTTCAGCCACGTTGCTTTTGTGGTCACACAAAATATGGAGACATTGAATGGTCTGAAACTGTTTAAAAGTGTTATACTGTCTGGGCTTTGCTTTCCACATGCTCATGTTTTTCAATGTTTCAGTCCTTTCCTTCTGTTAGGCAGTTGTCAGAATGATTACAAAATGTTCTTTGAAATATGACTGGTGGTACCATTTAAAGATGACTTTTGGTGGATCTTATTTGGGGC
This sequence comes from Gracilinanus agilis, assembly GCF_016433145.1. Taxonomy (NCBI): domain Eukaryota; kingdom Metazoa; phylum Chordata; class Mammalia; order Didelphimorphia; family Didelphidae; genus Gracilinanus; species Gracilinanus agilis. The sequence continues at coordinate 627,121,485 of NC_058130.1, forward strand.
TGCCTCCTACCCTTTTTGGCATCTTCGCACCCCACACCATATTCAGTTGCAAAAGGAAACGGAAAACATATTTGTTTAGTCAAGTAACGGGTATGAGTTGTTTGTGCTTGCTTTTTAGGGCGGTGATTTGGTATTTATATTGGTTCTCTGATTGCAGTGCACTTTTGATTCCTTGTTAATGGTGTTTGGAGGGCTGTGAAGAGAACTATAATAGCCCAAAGTTATTTTCATAGGCTTCTTTCAAAGCAGCATAATTACCACAAATATTGCCTTAGCCACCCACTGAGACAATCAGAACTTAATTTCAGATGAGGCAAAACCATAAAGTAAAAGAGGATGGAAGGGCGAAGCCTGATGATATTCCTATCATTAGAAATGGGCCCTTCTTATATTTAAAGAGATCCTCAACTATCTCTAAGTGACAGTCTCCATTACCTTGCTTCTAATTACATTTTGGATAATCCAATGCAGACTTCTTTTCCCTGCATAAAATGCTTCCTCTACTACCTACATCATTCACCTACACAGCCCCCAATTAGAACTTATAATAACAGACACAGAAGTGGGACATCCTTTCCATTTATAGCTGTCCTGTATGCTTATAAAGAGATTTGGAATCATTCCTTATACCTAGCCATTGCTTAGCCAAAGCTCCCCAGGCTTTTTTCCACTGTACTACAGTGGGTCTCATGCATCTTTTCTTCCCCCCTTTCCCACGACCCATCTCCTTGACAACCTGTAGAAGCAGGAATTCTTCTCAGCCAGGATATGTGTCTCATTGATACAAAGGATACAAAGCATGAAATGTTTCTGATCACTTTCTTTATTGTAGAAAGTTCTTACATTGACCAGGTATATAATTTATCATCATAAAACCATCTCACCAAACACAATTTGTTTAATTTTCTGGAAGATTCTTATTTTGTAGATCTGTATTCATTTTCTATGATGACATATTTTGATGTGTGGGACAATGCTCTAAGAATTAGGGGAAATACAGTTTAATAAACAATACTTGAACTAGTGGGATTTGAAGGCTAGTAAAGTAATGATCCCTGTTAAATATATTTACAGATTACCTGACATGATGATTAGGGAATTGCAAAATCAAGTGCAAGAAGAAGTTGTTATCAATGTAATGGTAGGGTCAAAACCACCTAACTATTTTAGGCTAATACCTTCACAAAGAAAGAACATATCTCAATTAAACAATTAATCAATCAAAACACTTTAGATTAAAACCAAAAACAGTAAACCAATAGATCAAATGAAATGATGCCTGAAAAATGGACTGTTTCATTCTGCAGTGGCAATTCATTCTGCCCTTGATTACTGGTTTCAGCCATTTGCTTTTCTTTGTATATCCAACACTTTAGCACCGTGCCTTACACAGAACAGTTTTTGTTTAATGTTTATTGCCTGTCAGACTAAGTCCTATGTAAAAGTGTCTATTTTTTCACAGTATTTCCAGTAGCTTTTCTAGAAATTAAGAATAGGTACAGCATGCCACTGTGTATGAATTGTTTGGAGGAAAGACCGGTGGAAGAAGCATAAGTTTTAGCCAGGGCTCCTTCCATTTAGTCCCTCTGAAGGAAGGAGGACCTTTAAAATTCATAAGGCTGCAGAGGATGTTAGATTTTCTATTTTCTCAAAGGCGCCCTACATGGCATCCCAGATTGGCTGGTATCAGGAGTTAAGAACAGAGATGGATACATATTCACCATACTTAAGGAAAACTTAAGCACCCCACAGATGGAAAAAAAAGACTTCCATCAACCTGGAGCTCTGTCTTATCCTTTTGCCAAAAGTACTTTCTAAGCTTGAGCCCACTTTCTTATGGATTCTTTATGTATTTATGAGAGAATATAATCCAGACATTTGGAGAGATGTTTTGTTCCAATTGCTCGATATTGTACTACTTTAGTAAATATTTCTTTCTAAAAGCTACTTAAGTTTGCCCAATCAAATTGATTCTCAGCTGGCAACTTTGGGAGGAGAATGGTAATAGAGGCTTGAGCCATAGGCATTCTGTATTCACACTTGACCTTTCACAAGTACTCTTAGAAAAATGAGGCCAAGATTATTTTCTACTTATCCTGTATATATTTTGGCATACCATTTTCTTTTTGCATAATACATTTTTATATTTATTTTCCAGATTACATTTAGAAGTATTTTAATAATTGTTTTCTGAGATTTTGTGATCTATGCTCTCTCCCTCCCTCCCAATCTTCCTCCTCCCAGAGAAGGCAGGTAACATAATGTAATATAGATTATGCAAGTGCTATCATGTAATATATATTTCCATGTTTGTCATGTTGTGAAAGAAGATACATATAATTTATAATAGAGAAAAATTCATAGAGGAAATGAAATGGAAAATGGTGTATTTTAATCTGCATTCAACCTTCATCAGTTCCTTCTTTGACAGGGACAGCATTTTTCATCATCAGTCACTTGGAATTCTCTTGGATTCTTGCATTGCTGACCATAATTAATTCATTCACAGCTGATCATTGTACATTATTGCTGTTATTGTAGATGACATTCTCCTGGTTCTGTTCACTTCACTTTGTATCACTTCATATGTCTTTTCTACATATATACATACATATATATATATATAATTTCTTTGCATATTTTCTCATTATTTAGAATTCAAGCTCCTCGAGGGCAGAGACCAAGCATTTATCCTTTTCCCCATATTCCCACTACTTAGCACTATCATATAGTAACATGTGATTAATAAGTTTTTATTGACTGACTGACTAGGTTCTAAGGGAATATGGTAGGACCATAGATAGAAAACGGGAAAGGGTCTCAGAGGTTATGTAATAGAATCCCCTCAGATTATGAAACAGGTCTAGGAAGGTAAAATGACTTGCCTAAAGTCATGCAGATAAAAATTTCAGATGCAAGACATGATCCTATATCTTCTGACCCCAGAGTCATTGTACCTTCCACTGTGTTACACTGCTTCTAAATTTTAAAAAGGGGGATCTATGACATCTTTCCTCTCCTTGCTATTTCCAATAAATTGTTCATGGCCTCTTTTTGGATCAGTCTCATTTTTTTCAGGCCATAGATTGGTTGTACTGCTGACAGTTTTCATGGTTGAACTAAATAAAACAAAAACAAAAATTGAAATGGTTACATCAAAGGAATCTAGAAGAATATTTGTAGAAGAAAAGTTTCTAATGGAAGATTTTGAGAATGCATTTTGGCAGAAGTTACTTTCTGCATGATTCTTGCTGCCACTGGCAATTGGTGCCATATGGTTAGCCTACCATGACTCTGAATTCTGGTAGGAACCACTTTTATAGAAAGTTAGAATGTGAAGAGTTTTTTGCCAGTGTATCTCCAGATGTGACCGATACCCTGGGAATTATCTTGCTCATAAATTGTGAAAGTGAAGAAAAATCTTAATTGCTATTACATTTCCACCAATTTCTGATGGAGATTTAGGTTGTCAAATCGCAGAAGTTCTCTGGGTGGGCACCACATTTAAAGCTCTTCCAGAGAAATCTAGCAAAAATGTGATCTACATATGAAGATGAAATTGACCTCTAGACTTGTAGTTTTTCTAACCATCATGGAATCATTTGATTAATCAGATATCAGGCAGTATAGTTCTATGTTAACTTGGATGATGACTTGCTTTCTATTATTATTATTCAGACACAACTGAAACAACTCAACAATAAGATGGTGTGGAATATGTATGTATGTTAAATGTCTAATGTGTAGTGTCTAAAGTGTTTATAAAGTACAGTGTCTAATGTGCTAGACACACAATAAGCCCTTTAATCAATCCTCGGATCTTCCCTCATCAGATCTAAAAAATTCAGTCATTTCTTTTTGGCAGAGAGATCGTATTAGAAATGCCTTGGCAAGACACAAATAATAGCAATGAGTCCATTTGGATTGTGTATTATGGCAGTCTGATTTTTTTTGTCCTTTCCTCATATAAAGTTATCAATTCAAAGACTTCATCACTGGGACTTATGTGGTTTAGTTTCAAAAAAGGACTAAACACTCCGGAATCCTTGTCACATCCCAATTAGCAAAAAGAAAATGCTGTTTTGTAATGTTTTTCATTGTATATAATTTGTATGTCAATTCAAGTTAGCGGAACACTTGGGGATTTTCTATCAGAAGGGCAAGATGTAATTAATAGGACAATGGGGCTACACATACCGGTGGGAAAGGAGTGATTGCTCACTTTGGGGAGGTTCAATCATCGTTTCCTGGCTAAAAGGGTCTCATTTATTTCTTTGTAACTGCACACTAAATGCCAGCTTGGCCCTCTCAGTGAGGCCTGTCAGTATTCCCTGCTGACTAAAGCTTTTGCCTTAAGCTTTGTTTTCTTTTTTAAACAACCAAAATTCGGCAAAAAGGTAGTCACTCTAGTCAACATAACTGGTACAATTAAATATTGCAAAAGTGGAATTTTTCTTTCAGCTTGCTTTGGACAACATCCTATTTGCAATAAATAATTGGAATAAAACCTCTATTCCAAAAATTTGTAATTCTTGGTCTGGTTTATACACTCAGCTTTAATATCTTTTATGAGAAAAACATTTCGATAGGTTGAGTTCAGAATGGGATTTGGAACTGGCCAGGGTCAGGGGGTCAGGGAGAATAATTTGGCTTTGAGATCAATCCGTCCAACAATCAATAAGCATTTATTAAGCATCTAATATAGTCTAAGCACTGTGCTAGGTTCTGGAGACACAAAAACAAAAATGAAACAGTTCTTGCCCTCGGGGAGTTTTTGCTCTAAGACATACTTTTTTTTTTCAGATTATTTAATTTGATCTCCTACCAGATTCTTTTGCTTTGGGTGTTTGTACCTTGCTTTAAGCACCATGTCCCAAATAGTAATAATTATACTAGTACCAAATACATTAGTCTTGAGCATAGAAGGAATTAAATTATTCCTACAAAATTGTTTATGAATTCATTTCACATTTTTAATTGCATTCTAATCCATTAAGCCAGTTGAAGGGCAGCTGATGTTTAGAAGAGTCGGGCTTAATTCCTGCTTCTGACACACACCAGCTGTTAATCTTAATGGTTCTCTCTTGCCTCATCTGTATAATGAAGGCAACTGGAGCAGAAATCCTTCCAACTTCCTTTAGACTCTAAAGCTATATGATCCTATGACCCTAATGTAGCCAGAATACTCTGGTCCACTCTTCCAGAGCCAGGACAGCTTAATCTTCCTCTTGGGTGTTCTGGGATACCGCAATGGATGGAGTTTCTTCTTTATTGTCAATGGCTCGAGTGCCCACTATCTGTGCATCTCCCCATTATTTGGTGCTAGTGACTAGTACCAAAGTTCCATTTTGCCACTTAATGTCAATTTGCTTTGAGGACAGCTGGGTGGCTCAGTGGACTGAGAGCCAGTCCTAGGTTCAAATGTTACCTCTCACACTTCTTAGTTCTGTGACCCTGGGCAAGTCATTTAACTTTCATTACCTAGTCATTATTGCTCGTCTGCCTTGGCACCAATTCACAATATTGATTCTAAGATAGGAGCTAAGTTTTTTAAAAAATATATCAATTAACTTCTTACAAAAGGATAATTATTTAAAAGGTATAGCAAAAATATATATTAAATCATTCCTCCCACAGTTTTAGGAATATCCACTTAATTCAGTTCTTCCATAACACTGATCTCACTAAGTTCTCATCTAGAGGAAACATGGCTGCCAAATGAGTCCTTGTCTGAATTATCCTCGTCTACGTCCTGATGGCCACTCTCAAGGTCACTCTTTAGTCTTCAAAGCATCTCTGCTGAGTTTGTGGCAAAACTTGGCCTGGAATAATCCCAGATTCCTATGACTTACTTGTATGACCTTTTGCTTAATTTCCTTCAAAAATGGGGGGAAACAATCATTGTAGTCATGAAAGGAAGTAAGTATTTATTGAATATATTCTATGTGCCAAGCACTTTTACAAGTGTTATTTTATTTGATCCTCACAACAACCCTGCAATGTAGGTGCCATTATTATCCCCATTTTAGAGTTGAGGAAACTGAGGCAAACAGGTGCTTAATGACTTACTGAGGATCACAGACAGTTAAGGTTTTGAACTAAGGTCTTCATGACTTCAGGACAGGCACTCTATCCACCAGGCTATCAGCTATTATGGACTGCAGTCTTTTCATGGGGCCATAAGACCATGAATTGAAAAAGGCTCCAAGGCATTTCTCCTCATAGCATTGCTTGTCACTGGATGCCATGAGCAAAGCCATCACTACATCTTTCTAGTGTAAAAGTAGACAAATCTAGACTTAGCTGATGGACTCTATAGCTAACCAAAAACTTCCTCTTTACTATATGGATTATCTAACCAGAATAATTTAAGGAACATCTGACATGCTCCTCAGTGTCTTCAAAGCTCTTCTGTTCCATGTCATCATGACTGTTCTAGAGACAGATTCCCCATCCATCTATGAAGAGATGCTGTGCATGTATTAGATCTCCATTGTACTAAGACTGGGTTCAAGTTCTTTCTTTGATATATACTATTATCACTTGACCACAGACAAGTTACTTAAACTTTCTAGCCCTCAGGTTCCTCTGAGGAAACATACTCAAGACTCTATGTTTCGGTAGAGTTGCTGATTTGCAAGAGTGAAACACATTTCTAAACTAACATTTCCTTACACTGAGGAAATCATACGTCTTACCTCTTCCCTTTTACAATGGTATTGAATTCCCAATGAGTAAACTCCCTCTATTCTTTTTTTTTATTCTTTTTTTTTAAACCCTTACCTTCCATCTTGAAGTCAATACTGTGTATTGGCTCCAAGGCAGAAGAGTGGTAAGGGAGGGCAATGGGGGTCAAGTGACTTTCCCAGGGTCACACAGCTGGGAAGTGTCTGAGGTCAACTTCCTCTATTCTTGAAGAGAAGCAACTATTCAACAATTTAATCTTAGAGTCTTACCTGGTAGCCTTGAGAGGTTAAGTGATTTGTCCAAGGTCATCATGTGCTAGAGGCAGACCTTGAATTTAGGTCTTCCTGACATTAGGTCCAATTCTTAATCTAGTCTACTTCACAGTTGAGGAAATAGAGACATAGAGATACAGAGGTCTTATTTAAGGCTATAGGGCTAATAAGTGTCAGAATGGAGTTATATTGAGATCTCTGATTCTAAATCCAATACTTTCTACTCTACCATGCTTTTTTCCCCTAAGACTTCAGCAGCTGATAAGATCTCCTTGGAATGTAAAATGTATACATACCACTTCTAGTTTGGGGTGAGCTACAAGATTAGGGAGTTTAAGCATTCAACATATAATTGTGGGAATTTGGTCATCTGTTCTCATCAACTGGAAATGTTACAGTAAAAGATTAGCTATTTGATTAGCTATTATTACCAGAATGTTTTTCTAATCAAGAACTTTGCATGTTATTAGCTAACTAAAAAAATAATTGAGAAAATATGACAACTTAAATAGAACTAGCTCATGAATGAAAGATTAAAATCAAGCTATGGAACATGGGGAACCTTTAATAGTTCTAATTCAGGTTCAAATGATGTCTTCATTTTCCTGTAAGTGATGACCTCCGGATTCCATGCATAAATTATTAACAGTTTGATCCCTAAGATTCAGCCCATGAATTTAAATTTTTTTCCAGTGACAGAACCAATGATTAGCAGTCTAGAGCTGGAGGCAAACAGGAACAGCTGTTTATGAGCCAAGCTGTTTCCATTTGACCCATGCTGACTTTATGGTATGAAGGTTTCTGAGAAAAATCTGACTCACTTCTAAGGTATATCTAATTCATGTTTAGCCAGGGGCTGCTGAAGCCAGAAGAACCAATTGTTACATTCTCAGGGTGAACATTTACACCTTGGAAATCAGCAACTGCTACAAAACAGAGCTCGATTTATTTTTTTGTTGATTGTCTCTAGACTTAAAAAAGTGATAGAGAAAAATGTTAATTATACATATGTAATATATTTATGTAGTATATGAAATATGCTTAATTATAATCATCACATACATACTTATATGTTAATATATCATATATAACATGTGCATTTTATATACTATTTATACAAGTATAAATATAATTTTATATATTATGTAATATATATAATTTTAAGGTGTAATATGCATTCATCTTTTAAGAGCTGATTTTTAAATATTGGGTAACATATTCCTGTGTTTAACACTTCTATGTGTCTTATCCAGGTTTTAACTTCACCCCAAATTAGAGAAAAATCAATATACTGTTTGTGAAACTGATACAAATATAGGGATAGATGGATAGAGATCAGTTCAATTGTTCGGTATTTATCCTTCTCTTTCCATTCCAGTTCCACAGTAGTAGATATCTGTCTCTATGTACTTGGAAACTTGATTATCAACTATATCTAGAGATACAACTAAAATTTAAGACTCCTTCCACACTGAATCAGCAGGAAAGGAACTTAGATGGTGAATGTAAAGAAACTGGAATAATCTTTACCCATTCTTGTACCACACAGCCTTGGAGAAGAAGGGAATGGAACAAAGAAAAAGGTGAAGAGATGGTTGAATTTGGAAGGGTGCTCAAGAGGGATTTCTCATTGTTCAGGAGACAGAGAGAAGCAAGGTGGCATAACATAAAGAATTAGCCTTGGACTCAGATAGACTTAGTTCAAGTCCTACCTCTGATCCATGCTGTCTGTGTAAATGTGGCTGAGCAAGTCATTGAAACTTCTCAGTGCTCTGGGAAACTTTCTAAGATTATGAAAATTTCAGAGAAATTGTCTTCCTACCCTGGTAGAAATATTTTCTTTATCTGAGAAATCCCTTTACAGATGAAATAATAGGTCCACTGTCTATCCCCTCTCCTTAGAAAAGGAAAAGAGGAATTTTAGTGCCCAAAGGGAAACTACTTCCTACCAATTATCCCCTCAGCAGAAATGTCTTGAGCTGTCTTAGCTGGAAACATGATTGTCAGGGTATGAATTTAAAATACTGTTGTAGTCTTGGTTTCAGTATTTTTTTTCAGGATCAATATTTTCCCCAGTACACAGGGGTGTGGAGAAAAGAGATGAGTTGTTCATCATTCTTACTTCTCTTTGGGGAAATGATTAAGAATAAACTCAAGACCGTGTCGAATATAATGGAATTTTACTTAATGCTAGCAAATCCCTTGGGTTGTGTTCATATCTTGTCTGCCTGTTGTATATGCAAGTCTATGTATAAATTATTAGTTGGAATCATCTAAAGTGATCATGGAATTACTAAGTTGCTTGATGGTCCCTCATGCTACAGAAATAAATCAAGTTCTCTTTCAACATTCATGAAGACATGAAGATATAGAGAGAAACCCCTTTGTTCCTAATTATTTGAGCAAGGTTGGCAAAGGGCCTTAAGTTCATGCCACAGGAGGATTGACTGAAGGGACTGGTGTTGTTTAGCCTGGAGAAGAGATGATTTACGCAGTTAAGATGCCTGTCACCAAGTATTTGAAATGTTCTCACCTGGAATGAGGGCTAATCTTGTTCTGCTTGGCCCCAGAAGGCAGAATTAGGAACTATAGATGGAAGTTGCAAAGAAGCAAACTTAAACTTTGTATCCAGAAAAAAGTTTTAAAAAATATAGAGCTGGTTTCTGTTGTTTCAAAAAGAAAACAAAGGCTTAAAGGAAATAAATACACATACAAAAGGCCTGCTCAAATTCCTACATTGAATGCTTGGTGCAACACATATGGGCTGAGACCCAAGAATTACTTTCTGGTGTCAGGGCTCAGGGTGTTATTCCTCTTTTTCTTTTTTCCTGGGGGAGACACTAGAACAGTGGATGGTGTATTCCCTTTCCTGACTCTTCAGCCACAGTTACCCATGTTCCTATATTAATGCTTGTCCATTTATAAAGAGGATCAATTACATCACAAGGCTTTGTATTCAAATCTGCCTAGCTATGTGAACCTGGGTAAATCACGTTCCTCTATCTGCCTTGGTTTCCTCCATTGTATAATGGTGATACCTCCCGGGATTGTTGCAAGTATGCAATGAGATAATATTGCTAAAGTGCTCGGTAGAGTGCCTAGTAAATAGCTATTATTTTTGAGGATGACCCATGATATCACAGAGTGTCTTGTCTTGCAGGGGAAATGGATTTAAGTGAGGCTGAGTTGCACAAAGGTGTCAGCCTCACTCTTTTCTTCCAGTCATCAAAGTCCTTTGACAAGACCAAAGTCAGGACAAATGATGATGGCCTCAGATGAAGTAGATAATCTCAGCATCTTCAGTGTCTTACCGAGGTGTAAATACTCCACAGTGCCTGTGTTAGCTGCCATCTTCATGACCATTGAAACAAATTGTTCTCATCTACCAATTTCACTGGGAGAAACCTTTATTTGCTTTGGGCAGACATCCCCCATAACGATGGGTTTGAGGCCCGTCAGTTATCTTCAGCATGGTTTAGCCAGTCTCTTGAGATGGTTTTGCCAGAATGTGGCTGCTGCAGATGCCACAGCTGAGAACTGGGTGAAATGTGGACTGCCAAGGTGGATGAGCAGCTCTGAAAAGGGCTTGGCAAGCTCTCCCACCAGAGGTGCTAGCCCTCCGATCATCCCCGTACCAATTCCTGACATCTATTTCCTTATCTGTTATTTGAATGGTATGATATGAATATGGTTTAAATATTCTGCTTTAAATTACATACTAGAAAGATTACTGGATTTGGAGTCAGAGGATCTGGGTTCAGATCTTACTTGGATATTTGCTATTTGTATAATCTTGTGGTAACGATTTAACCTTTCCAGGGACTCCATTTCTGTATCTTTAAATGATTTATAAAATCTCTTTGTAATGATGGATATATTCAGAAAGAGTATTAGTATTTTGCATTGGATTTTCTATTGACCATTGGAAAGGTAAAACTTTATCTCCTTCCCTGACTATGCTTTGTTGATGAATCACAAAGTTAGATCCAGGGAAAGTATGCATCAGAGGAATTTGCATGTCTGTGCTGGAAATGTATTGTTGATTATACCGTCTAGTTCTACAACCTATGAACCTTTTTGATCAATTACAGAAATGATTCCATGGTCTTGAAATAGTAAAGCCATAGAGACCTTTATTCACATGAAGAATCAAGGTCCTTTTTACTGGGGTTTATGAAGAAGGGAATAAGCATTTATATAATGCCTACAATATGCTAGGCTCTATGTTAAGTGATTTTATAAATAGTATATCATTTGATCTTCACAAAAATCTGGGAGGTAGGTGGTATTATTGACCCCATTTTATAATGGGTTGAGGAAACTGAGGCAAACAAGAATTAAGTGACTTGCCTAGGATCACACAAATTGGAAGCATCTGAGATCAAATTTGGACTCAGGACTTTCTGACTGTAGTTCCAGTGATCTACTGAATCATCAGCTGCCTCAAGCTGAAGGAAATCTAAGAGTCAGGCAGTCAATAATAAGAAAGGACTAGATGTTAAACCACATGAAGAATGAAGGAACTGTGAGTGTTTATCCTGAAGAAGAGGAGACTTAGAGGAAATATTATACTTAATTTCCAGTGTAGAGGACTGTCCAATGGAAGAGAATCCATTATTCTTTTTATTTAATTCTAGCAGGATAAACTAAGAATAATTGGTTGAAGTTGAAAAGAAACAGAGTGAGACTTGGTATAAGGAAAAGTATCCTAATAATTGAGTAGTCCAAAAGAGAAATGAGATATCTCAGGTCACGGAAAATTTCCCAACATGGGAATTCATCAACATGGGAAATCATCAAATAGAGGTGAATGACCACTCCTTGAGTAGGTAGCAGAAGTCCGATGTTTGACTAGATCATCTCTTGTGTTCTTTCTATTTCTGTGATTATCTGTGAATTGTTTGATCCAGGCAAAGATTTTATACACTAGAAATACAGGCATGTTGCTGTACATTAGAAGCTAAGATCTTATATTTTGAGGAAATAAGTTCATCATAATTGACATTTATATACCTCCCTATTGTTTTCCAAACACTTTCCAAATATCTCATTTGATTCTTACGATAAGCCCACAAAGTAGGCACTACATGTGGCATCTTCCTTTTACAAATGAGGAACTCAGGCTAAGAGAAATGAAACTGGTCAGTAGTCATACTTAATAAGTATATGAGGTAGTATTAGAAACCAGGTTTATCCTGAATCCAGGTCCAACCTATGGACCAAGGAACTTTCCTTGGATGTCAATAAAACACGTTATAGGTATGATTGCCTTATATCATGATTCTTTAGAGCTTTCCACGAGTTATCTGGGTTAATCTACAAGCTGGAATCAAATGTAGGAAGTGGTTACTAGAAGTCCAAACACTCTCATTTCAGCAGGAAACTGTCTCCCCAATTCTATTTTATTTCAACTTATGAATTGTAATGCTTCTCCTCCCTCCTGTCTTAGCATCAAGCCTCTGACCTTCTGTCTTCTCCACCTTGTCTATGGACAGGGCTTCAGTCTAGATACTGATGTTCAGGCTTCTGACTTTGGCTTACTAATCCAATCCTGATTGCTCCTTTTGCTTGATCATATGAATTTGAAGTTCTTGAACCTAGCCTGTGCTCTGACTTAATAACCTAAAAGAAGAGCCTGACATTTAGCCACTAAATGTCCCATGGAATGAGTAATGTTGGCTCTTATTATGGAATATATATTTACTTTCATTCCTGACAACATCTCACTTCTCTTCTCTGATCTGAATAGCAACTACTTTCATGGGGATTTAGGTGGTCAACCCATTTTGTCCAACAAAGTTATTCCATGAGAAGGAATGAGATCTGGGAATTCTCACCTCCACTAACTCAATGATAGGTCATTATCCTTAAGTTAGAAGGGATTCTTTAAGGCTGAGCTCCTCATTGCATTGAAACTGAGTTACTCAAATCAAAAAATCAATTAAGTTTCTATTATGAAGGGACTGTGAGTATTTAGTCTGGAGAAAAGCCTGAGAGGAGGTAGGATAGCTATATGCCAGGTAATGTGCTGGGAGCTAGGACTATGAAAAAAAAATTCCCTGTCTTCCATTCTATTATGAGAGATGGCATGTAGAGATATAAGCCAAAAAAATAATTATATTTTATATTAATTAGTATATATTTGATGTATATTTATACAACATATATTTGCATGATATATAACATACATGTAACAATATTTAGATATTTTCTATGTAATATTTATATGGACAATATACAATCTTATATAATATATGTATGATACATTATTTAATATATTGACATAACATACTGCTTGTATTTGTGTAAATATGTAATTTATGTAAATAGATGTAAATATGTAAATGACATAACATATTAATTACTTTTTTTTTGAGGGGGATTCCCTAGAAGCTAGAGGAACATGAAGGCTTCCTGTAGATAATGGCATTTGCACTGAGCTTTGAAGGCAACAGATTCTAAGAAATTTAAGTGAGGAGAGACTATATGTTCTTACACCTATCAAATATCCTGTAGCTCTTGGGATACCCTATAGATATCAGGAAAGTAGCATTGCTTGCTTACTTGGTAACCTCTCATAAGTTGTCTCCAGTAGAAATGACCCCAATTTTTGCCTTCCAATCTGGCCTTGTCCTTCCTGCTGCCATATTTGCTATCACTTCAACTCTGCTTCCTACATGAATGATCTGCTCAAGTCTATGATCCTGTTTTGAAGCCTCGGTACTACACATATGGCTCCTGTTTTCCTCAGCTCTTAGTGCTCAGGACGATGCTCCTGCTCCTAACCCACCGTATAATCCTGTAGGAGAGAAACTTCCACCTGGGCTTCCTGCCATTCTCCAGCCTTAGAAACTTGTACACTGGTATCTATTACTCCTCTCAAGCTGAACTTCTCACCATCCACTTGCCCCCAAATGCTGATGACTCTGCCATGCCACCTATTGACCAAGGTTCTAGGGGATCAGACTGAACAATATAAAACTTTTTATCATAAAATTATTTTCTTTGATCATGAATTTTGATTGGAAAGACTGTTTTTCTTTTCAAAGTGTAGGAGGGAGGAAGGAGAAAGAGAAAATTAATGCTTCTTAATTTAAAAAATTAATTTGGGGGCAGATAGATGGCTTAGTGGATAGAGTCAAGCCTGGAGACTGGAGATCTTGGGTTCAAATCTGACCTGAGATACTTCCTAGCTGTATGACCCTGGGAAAGTCATTTAATCCTTTCAAGGGACTAGATACCACATCTATGCTTAAGACCAATATTAGAACTATAAGGCTTCAGCTTTATTAGTAACTAGGAAACTGGAAACATATCACCTTAAGTCCCCAAATGCAAAAGTATGAATTTTTTTTCTGATCCTATGGCTCCTTTGGAACAAATTTGTCAATTTATTAGAAGTCATCTTCCATAATTTGGCAGAATAAGGAAGCAAATGTAAAGCCTTTGCCTTTCTAGCTTTTTTAAAGGCTTAAACATCACAAATAGTGAATGCTTAATCATGGAGAGGGGAGCAGGTAGTTGATGAAATAGATGGAATACTAGTCAGGGAGTTCAAATTCTGCTGCACTTTTTAGCTGTGTGACCTTGGACAAGTCATTTAACTTCTGTTTGACTTAGTTTCCTAATTTATAAAATGAAGATAATAACAGTACCTACTTCCCATGGGTATTGTAAGGACAATACTTACCTAATACCTAGCATAATGGCCAGAATATAGTAAATAATATATAAATGTTATTGTTGTTGTTGTTGTTGTTGTTGTTATCAGTGTTGTTGCTATTATTATTTACTGGGGAACATTTTGAAGGGAGATTTTGTTCAGACATGGATAGGACTAGATGAGTCCTGTTTGTGCTGTGTGTTAGCCCATGATCTTGAAGGTTCCTTTCTGCTCTCAGTCCTATGATCTTATAACCAGATATTTGCACTGGAGTCTCAAATCTTTCCAAGACTAATTTCTTCACATTCAAGTTTTCAGACCCTTTAAAAGTGTAACCTAAAATTTAGTAAAGTAATTTTGGAAATGTCAAGGGTAGGAGATAGGATAGGTTTAAGGACCTTCATTAGCCTCAGAGGGTCAGATTCATAGTTACTTGTGTGAGATTCAGATAATATTGGCTGTCATTTATAAAGCACGGTAAGATTCATAAAATGCTTTACATTCATTATCTCAGTTGATATTCACAGTTGTTACTCTGTGAAGTAGGTATTAAATCTCTCATTTTCCAGATGAGAAATTGAATTTCCAAGGGCTTAAGTGACTTGTATGTTTGTGTACAGTTAACAAGTGGGAGTCAAACCAGGGCTTTCCGGACTCCCAGTTTATTTCCTTTTCCAATATATTTGACAAACCACTCAACTGAGTGAGGTAGTCTCTAGTTTAAGGATAACAAAATTAGAACATAAGGATTCCACAAATTAATTTACTTGTAAGAATTAATCTCTTTTGCTTTGACATCACCATTTCCTCCCAGTTTATCCCTTCCTTCCCTCTCTTCCTATGGAAGTCCTTTATAATCAAGAATAACAGTGATCGACAAAGAAAAACTCCTAACCAAGAAGGCAACCAAGTATAATGTCATAGGAAATATTCCACAACAGCATTATTTAATTGTTTTGTCATTGTGATTGCTGTGATTGGAAGGAAACAGGACTTATTAGGCACCTACTATTTGCTAGGGGTAGTATAGAGTTTTCAGGGAAGATTAGCACCTCTGGTGTGAGGGCTGGTGAGCTTTTTTCAGAATTGTTCATTCACCTTTGGTGTCCATCATTTACCCAACTCTCACTTATGGCTCTAAGAAGCTATAACAGGTTCAATGGTTGCACTTTGGTAAACGTTTTTTGGCAGAAAGACTTAAGTCACTTGGAGAGTAATTGACAGTTTTTTGCCACCACAAAGAGTGTAGCTATAAGTAATTTTCTACATGTCTTTTCCCCTATGATCTCTTTGGGGTACAAACCCAGCAATGGTATGCCTGGATCAAAGGGCAGGCATTCCTTTAGCACTCTTTGGACATACTTCCAAATTGCCATCCAGAATGGTTGTATTACTTCACAACTCCACCAGCAGTGCATTAATGTCCCAATTTTGCCACATCCCCTCCAACATTCATTACTCTCCCCTGCTGTCATTTTAGCCAGTCTGCTGGGTGTGAGGTGATACCTCAGAGTTGTTTTGATTTGCATTTCACTAATTATTAGAGATTTAGAACACTTTCTCATGTGTTTATTGATACTTTTGATTTCTTTATCTGAAAATTGCCTATTTGTGTCCCTTATCCATTTATTGATTGGGGGATGGCTTGATTTTTTGTACAATTTATTTAGCTCCTTGTATATTTGAGTAATCAGACCTTTGTCAGAGTTTTTTGCTATAAAGATTTTTCCCAGTTTGTTGCTTCCCTGATTTTAGTTGCATTGTTTTTGTTTGTACAAAACCTTTTTAATTTAATGTAATCAAAATTATTTATTTTACATTTTGTAATTTTTTCTAATATGACCTTCAATTGGGGAATGGCTGAACAAATTGTGGTGTATGCTGGTGATGGAATACTATTGTGCACAAAGGAATAATAAATTGGAGGAGTTCCATGTGAACTGGAATGACATCCAGGAATTGATGCAGAACCAGGAGAACATTATACACAGAAACTGATACACTGTGGTAAAATCGAATGTAATAGACTTCTGTACTAGCAGCAATGTAATGATCCAGGACAATTCTGAGGGATTTATGGAAAAGAACTCTACCCACATTCAGAGGAAGGAAGAACTACAGGAGTGGAAACACAGAAGAAAAACAACTGCTTCAACACATGGGTTGATGTGTACATTATTAGGATGTAGACTCTTAATAACCACCCTTAAACAATTATCAATAATATGGAAAAAGGTCTTGATTGATGACACAGAAAGAAACTAGTGGAAATGTGTGTGTTGGCTACTGGGGGGTGGCTAGGTGGGGGGAGAGAGAGCAAGAACATGAATTATGTAACCATGGAAAAATTTTTTCTTAAAAAAAAAAGAGAGTAATTGACAGGTCTCCAACTAAACAGGTGACTTAGAGGGTGGTACACCTCAGGCATGTGAATACGTCTCCCAGTGGAATGGGTGAATGAGTATAATTTGTTCCAATGACCATGAATGCTTGGTCCAATATCAAAGATGCCAAGGTCAACTACTGACTCCTAGGCCATCACCAGTCATCCTAACTTTTGTCTTGCCACTAAATTTTGATGATTCTAGAAGAAAGAGTAAGACTGATGACTTTGTGCTACAGTACCTCACCTAAATCCAATTCATGCCAAGTGTTATAGGTGGGATGGTGATACAGGATAGGGCCTAATGGAGAGAGATGGCCCAAGGTCCTCTGATGGTATAAGGACCTGAGCTGAATGACATTATGGCAAACCACTAAAATTAAAACAAACTGCAGCATTCATTTATGAAAACACTGCATCAGGACAAATATTCCTAAGACTGATACATTTGATGAAAATCTAGAAAGAAAAAAAAACAAACAAATTATGAACTGTACACAATTTTACTGGAGAGGAAAACTAACAATTAAAGTAAGACTAAGAAAGCCAAACAGCTTCAACCCAATCGTATATGCATATGACTTCATCAACACAGAAGGATGGACACCATACCAAAGAGCATGAATCACATTTCCAACAATGCCTGGAAGACAAATACTTTACAATGCTTACTAACCTAATAAAATATTTAACCAACCTACTAACCTATATTTACTCAATAAAGTTTGCTGTGATAAGCATCTATTAAAGTTTCCATTTCTTGGAAAACCAACAAGTAAATACTTTTTATTGAATATGGGATCAGTGGGTGGGAATGTCATTAACTGGCCCACATATATATAAGAGGGCATACTTTGACCCAGATCATCTGGACTCCAAGTTCTTTCTACATCATTCTGTCACCAAATAACTAAATACAGAGTAGAAAGAAATGAGGCAAAAATGCAGTATAAGTAATTTTGTCTACCTATAGAGAAGCAAAGTTTTAAATACCAAATATGTTACTGAGTTTAGTTACAGAGATTAATGGATTATCATGAATATTAAAAATCAGAGAAAGAGGAAAAGTCTCCATATGAATAAAAAATGTGTGTACCTGCTTTTTTTTACTGACAAAGAACTCGAAACTGGAGAATGGATAGGCATATTATTTGAATGTAATGTTATACTATTGCTCCATAAGAAATAATGAAAGGTATCGTTAAGGAGAATTCTAGGAAGAGTTGTATAAACTGATACAGAATAAAGTAGATAGAATGAGGATAATTATTCAATAACAATAAAGAAGAGGCAAGCTATTTTGGGGGATTATAATCACAGGCTGCTCTCTGTTCAGCAGCTGGACAGCATTATTGCTCTGGGGGAGGGTCAGAAGGCAGACAATGATAGAATTCTTAACTGAAAATAGGCCAAGACCACTTTTTCCTTGATGATATATAACTCTGTATCTTCCTGATGTAATATTGGTTATGATGATCTGACTGCAAATAATATTGATGATCTTGAATTGATTAGAAATTAATCACAGGCAAGAGTTGGTGATTAGCCTATATAATCCTCCCCAGCCAAGGAATTAATCCCCAACTGTCAGGATTTGACAGTGAGAATCTTCTTGAAGGTGATGGACTAGGCCAGTAAGCAGATCTCAACAACAGGTAACTAATTTAAATAATAGGTACAGGAATATCTTGATGGTATGGAGATTAATGAAAATGGGTGAGGACAGAGGCTTTAAGAGGATGAACTAAAACTAATATCTAGTTTTTAAATAGCCAGGCAGTTCCCCTTGGAGAAAAGCCTGGGACGGAATTCTGCCACTCTGGCTGGCTTGGCAATTTCAGCCTAATTCAGCTGTTAGATGTCGAAGCTAAACTTGACTGGTTATAAAAAACTGTCAATCTTCTGAGATGAATTTCTTGATGGTATTGTTGAATATTGTTGATGATGATTATAAAATATACTGCAGATTGCAGGATATGACAGTTGACCTAAGTAGCTTGTCCCTAGAGTGAATCAGCTAACCCAAGTCTCTGGTGAAGCTTCGGACTTTGATTGGAGAGCTTTTCCCCTTCCATTCTTTACCACCCACCTAACTCACAACTGAGTCAGTTTGCTTGGGGGTGACCTCCTATTTTAGGGGTGCTCCAATGGTCTTTCACTGTCTCATGCCTGCTCTGGGCATTCCAAAATCTTAATCCCCATCTTGCAACAGTTTGCACTACTTGCAAAGCTATTTAAACATTGAAGAGGCAAACGATTTTGAAAGACATGAGACCTCTGATCATTGCAATGACCACAACCATAGTTCCAGAAGACTCATGACGAAGAATGTGCTACATACTTCCTGAGATTAAAAACTTAAAATTCAGAAGTGTTCATACATTTTGAACACAATTATAGCTATTTGGTTTGGCTTAACTGTACTTGTTTTTAATTGACATTTTATTTTTATTTTTATTTTTCCTCTAATTGGAGAGTAGGCAGGAGGGAAAGAAAATTAATTGAAAAAATAGTTAATTTAAAACATTTTAAAGAATGAAAAACACTAAGACTGATTCACTAACTACCTATCTACACTAATAAAACAACATTCACTTCTCATGAACTCCTTAAATCCATTTCTCCATCCCAACTGTCAGTAGTCAAAATTTCCAGTAGCAGAGCAAATTCAGACAGACCTCCTGCTCTCTAGGGATCCAGAAGCAAAAGTCCTCAACTACCAACTCATTCCTTCCTTATATCTTGTCTCCTTGGGAACAGAATCTTTGGCTCTGGCTAACTGACACCTGCCAGTTCTCTACTTCAAAATCCTGTACTTCCTGCCTCTAAAAGAGACAGAGGGGGAGATTAAGGAAATCCCTTTAACAGCCCCTAATTCTTTTCTTTTTTTGTCTAGGTTAATAAATATGTGTTTAGGTGCTGGTCTTTTTTTTTACTTACATTTAGTTGGTTTTTTATTTTTTTTGTAAGTGGAGCCAGGTTCTGGTGCTATTGCTTTCTTGATTTTGAAGGCTTTGTTTCCTAACCATCTACCCCAGTCTTTTGCTTCATTGGTTCCTTTGATAAATTCAGCATCATTTTCATTGAATAGAAGTAAGGATGATTTCCCAATTGTTGTATAAGATGATAGAGCTTGTCTTGTCTTTTGGCAACTTTATTACTTGAGTTGGTTGGTTCTCTCTGGTCAAGAGTATTGCTCTGTCCATCATATTTGCATAATGGGACAATGTAACCTAAGTCAGAGAGTTACATATTATTAGATTGAAGCAGTAATGTATATATTTGTTAGTAGTTTAGTTAGTTGATTTATAAGTAACTTTTTGACTCATCTTGTCTTGGGCAATTTGCATTTGGCACTAATATGTTGGTATTTGCCATCTCTGCATCCATCCACCAGTTGTCAAACTCCCATATGAATGAATGATTGAGCTTGCTGGGAGGAGCAGGCTCCCACTTCTTTGAATTATTCAGTTGGTTGGTTTCTGGTGTGGTCTTGAGAGGCAGTAGATTGTGTAGAAGAATGCATTCTGGTGTTGCTGTTTTCTGCTCTCCTTTCCTAAATATCCAGTTCATTCACATTTCTGATGAAGTCCCATTCTAAGAGACTTGTATTTCTGATCAAGTCACTTGGTCTTCTTTTATAGTTTCTTTTGGTTCCGCTCAGGTCTCCCATGTAGATATGTCACCACAGGGTTCTACATAACTGCTTTTGGTTGGATGATATGCTGTATCGTCTAATGTTTTGAATATATTTGCTATTTTTTTTTGTTGTCAATGCTACCAAACTGACCGTATAAAGTAGTGTTGAGTCTTATGTTAACACATCTGTGTTTTATGAGCTCAGAATGTTCTGGTCTTAATTCATAGCCAATTCTGACATTTGTAATGTCTTCATTTGATGTCATTACAACTAGAGTTGGTTTTATGGATTAACTTCCTTTTCCTTTTTGGTCTTGTCTAATGCTTTGTCCTGACATAATTGCTTTAAATTGATTTACTTGTTGACCTAGGTTTCCTGCTTCTATCCATATTATATTTTTATTGAAATAGTCATTAAATGGAAAGCTTACATTTGCTAGGTTATAGCAACTAACATAACCCACTAATTCACATATTTTTGTGCTATTAGACTTTTTCCTGTGCTAGCTGGTCCTTGTAGTAGTAGTATATTTCTTTTTCCTAATTGTTTATTTAGTGTATACATCATTGCATATGTTACCTTTTTAGGGTTGTAGTTGTTTAGTCCTAGGATTTTACAGTTTTGTGTTTTCTAAGATAGTTGTTTTTTTTTCTTTTTCTGCTATTAATTCATATGCTGTCATACATTTGCTCATTCTTAGAACCATTTCCATTATAGTTCTGATTCAAATTTTTCTCCTGGGTTTGCTATTTGAGCTATGTAACTCTCTGGCTCTTCTATCATGCATTGTTCAATAGATGCTATTCTGTTGTTGAATGGAGAGAATATGGTTGTTGTCATGATTTGTTCTTTGGTTTTTTTCTGATTTCTTTTTTTTTGTGGTTCAGTAATTTCAAGAGCACGAAACCCTATGCGATCCTGCGAGTCATTTAACCACTTAGTGCTCTAGGCAAGTCTCTACGACCATAAACTGAAGAGAAGCTGCCAATTTGAATTGTGAAGAGTTTCCTCATCCAGGAGTTCCATATGCCATTGAAATCACAAGTCTTATTCCTGGGGTCACTATCTACTTATATGTAAATATAATCCCTGAATTAACCTCTGGAGTTCTTTTCCCCAGATTAAATAGCTTTATCTCATTTGCCTTTTTCTCATGTACCTTATTTTTCAGTCTTTGAGCATTTCTAATTTTTCCAGAACAAGCAATCCAGTTAGTAGAAAAAAAAACAAACTAAAGTTGAAGCTAGAAGACCTAGGTTTGAGTACTAATTCTACCAATAACCTGCCCAGTTGCATCAGGCAAGCTATTTAGCCAGCTTTAGCCTCCCATGACCTCATCAGTAAAATGTAGATAATATTACATGTACTTACTTTATACACTTGTTGGGAGGATCAAATAAGATATGTGAAATTGCTTAGTTACTGTAACATCCATGATCTTAAGTGGGGTCAAAGTTGCCTCACAGAAATCCATAGTGCCCCCCAGAACTCCAGGAGAAGGGGAAGTTGGGGCAGTTAGAAACCTGAGTATAAAAGGCCAGGTCACCCTACTTTCAAGGACACTTTGATCACACTCCTTGTGGTTTCAAGGGCTCAGAGGAAGAGTTAGATTACTCTTCAGTTAGCTCATCTCTAGCCTCAAGGGCTGAGTGTTACTTTACTGGTTTACTACTGGGAGAACATGGATCTCAATTGCAGCTTCTTAACTAATCACTATACAGATCTTCATGCAAGATTACTTTTCCATCTTTAACCTAGTTACATTAGATTAGGAGAAAGATTATTTAGTGAGTGGGATAGAAGTTAAGTTGTTCAAAACGGGGAATATGCAGCCAATAAGTTCATTGAAGATTTTAGATAGCTTACCTCCCTTTCATTCCTAAAACCATTTTCCCTCACCCTGTTTTCCTGAAAATAATAAGCCCCTTTGCTTGTTAAGCTACTGGGCCTGTGTGAAGTTAACTAGGATATACTTACCAAAGAAAAGCTCCATTCAAATAAGCTCTGGTGCAGCTTCTTCCTGAGAGCAGGTCATCTGTATTTGAAGACAACCCAAAACCTGTTCTATCTTACGGTTTAGGGAATAATTTAAACAGTGAGAGTTGTTAACCTCAGTGAGATTATTTCCTATCAATTTACCAACTTGACCCTGAATTAACCAAGCGTGTATAGCATCCATTGCTTGAACTAAAACTGCTCCTGGAGGGTGGTTGGGGGCAAGAAGAAGAATTCTACTCACTCCTACCCCTCCCCCTGGTTAGGACAGCCAGCTTCATCCTCTAGCTGGACTCCATTACTAATAATTGTTAATCTGACACAATTCAACAGTTATTATTAACTTTTTTTTGGATACATTGGTCATTACTGCTATATATTACAATTTTAAATCTGGTACTGGTAGGCCACCTTCCTTTACATTTTTTATTAATTCCTTTGATATCCACCCTTTGTTCTTCCAAAGGAATTTTGTTATGATTTTTTGTAGCTCAGAAATAATTTTTGGTAATTTAATTGGGATGTCATTGAACAAATAGGTTAGTTTGGTAGAATATCATTTTAAAAGTATTGCCCTGCCCACCCATGAATAATTAATATTTCTTCCTCAATGTCTTTTTATCCTGGGTGATTATTACCCATAGTTCTTACTTCACACCTCAGTAACTCCTCCATTCGAAATAACTTTTCCTTATTTGCCTAGTATGTATATGTATATATGCATACACACACATACATATATATATAATGTATAACCACATGCATACCCATGCACACACACATACACACACACATAACCTAGGATTAATTGAGTCTTACAATTAATCCAAAAAAGGGGATTTTTTACTTCATGGCTTAAGATATCATGAAGGAGCATGTGATGGTTAAAATCTCTGTTTTGGAGGGATTAAGGTAATATGACAATAAAGAACACTGAGGAGAAAGTTGGACTACTAAACTATTTTTTTTCTGTTTGATTTAACCATGAGAAACTGTGATATAGTGAAAAAGGGGTTAGCACTGAAGTCAAGAACACCAGGGTTCAAGTATTCCCTTGTCTCATACTAGGTGGGACTCTAGGCAAGTCACTCAATTTCTCAATGCTCTAGGCTACTCTAAATTGTAACAGTAAATTGCAGAGAAGATTCCAAACTACATTGCTAGAGGAGTTTCCTTACATCAGAGTTCTGAGTTATTTGTACCATGGAAATCACAAATCCAGGTCCTTTTTCTCTTTTCTTATTTACCTTCTGACTAGGAAGAATAGAACAAAATGGTAACTGACACCATATTTTTAAGAGAAAATTTAGAAAGGGTAATTGAGATTGTCATGAACCAGCAGGAGTTCTCTAACAAATCATTTCAAACTAACTTCATCTGATTTTAACAGGATTACTAGAATATTTTTCAAGGACATGTCACTAGGCATGTTAAGAGTACACCCTTATTTCAGCTGTTAGCACAATCAGTCAGGCTTGGAAGTTAAGCTATGATGCCAAAGCATAGCCTTGACAATGATATCAGGCTCTCCCCTATTGGATGTCTCTAAGACAATAGATCCAAAAAGATAAAACTTAACTCCTTTTGTATTAGTGATTGGTCCCATATGCGGTAGCTGCAATATTGGTTATCCTAAAAGGAGGGAGGAAAGGAGGAGGGAATGTGCTATGTGATACCTTTATGGGTCAGAGGAATATGACTTCAAGAGTCTGTTGTTCCTCTCTGGCTTCCTCTGTGCTGCTATAAATTCCCTTCCCATGTGGCTCTAGGGAAATCTTGTGTGTTGGGTCATGTTATAAGCTGTCTGGGGTCTTGTGCACAGAGAACATGGAAGAAGTGCTTTGTGTTAATGAATGTGTGCATGATCTATGATGACTCCATCTTCAACGAAATCTGACCCATTTCTTATTCTCTTAGGCACCTTCTGAAAAAGAAGGCATTCGACAGTACTTCTCAGAATATCCTTTTGAGACTAATAAGGCACGATGAAGAATTATACAGAAGTAGAGTAATGAATAACATCCCAAAGGTGTCAGAATGAAAAAAAAAGGCATGCTGGTTATGTAATAAGGGTGTGAAGGAGAGCAAATGGATAGCCCTGAAGCTCTTCTGGCTCTTAGGCTATATTTACACAATTGTTGGTAAAGTATGGCTCTGACCATGTTTCTCCTCTATTTAAAAGCCTTAAGTGACTCCATAATGTTAATGAGATAAAATTTATGCTCCTTAGACCGGTGCTGGTAAAAGCTGGGAATAATCTAGTTCCAATCTCCCTTCGCACCCTTCTTGCATATACTATGACTATGGCCAAGCTAAAGTGCTACAAATCCCTCCTCCAATCTGGTGCTCCATTGTTTAACCTCTGATCATTTCATGATGGGAGTACATTCCCTTTCATATTCTACCTCTTGAGAGGCAACATTTGTAGGGGTGGCCTGGAGGGGGGACCCAAAACTAGGCTTAGGGTTAGGAAAGTGCCTGCGTTTAATTTTGCTCCAATATTTAAGAACTGTGAGACTGTGGATATCATTTAGCCTTTCTGGATTTCAGCATTCCCCAATGCTAAAATGGGAATAATAATGCTTAAAATAAACAAATAATAGCTAACATGTTTATGCCCCTTACTTATGTGCCAGGCACCATGTTAAGTATTTAACAATTATTATCACATTTGATCCTTGCAACAACACTAGAAGGTAAGTACTATGATTATCCCCACTTTGCATAGGAGGAAACTGAGCAAAGCAGAGATTAAGTTATTTTTATGACTTACCCAATGTCATATAGATAGTAAGTATCTGAGGCTGGATTTGAACTCATGTCTTTGAATATCAAATGAAATAAAAATCTCTTTGTAAACCCTCAAACACTTTGTAAACATTGGATATGATTAAAATCTCCTTCCTAGAAAGCCCCACTCATCCTTGAACACTCACATCATTTCCTCCATGAAGACTTTGCTAATCCCTACAGTTGAAAGTTATTCCTGAACTCCCTCCTTAAATTTCCTTTCCATTTTTAAAAAAGTGAATTTTAGAGAAATGCTATTTATTTAGCAAGCTGACAAACAACTCACACTTCCTCAAATCCTAGAAAACAACAGGAAAGAATTTTATGCCTGATAGTAGTTTATGTGATCCTACACCTCTGTAAAGTTCCATTTGTTAAAAGATAAATGGTCTATCTACTTACACTTTAACCATGGAATACCAGTATTGGCCGTCATCTGGAACTTGACTTTCTTTGTAGTATAAAACTGTCATCATTTACATAGCTGTTGTTAGTGTGTATGTTCTTTGGCATCTTCATTCCACCTACTAAAGTATTGGTCTTCCCATATTTATTCGAATTTTTCCTATTTCTCCTAACTATTATATTATGAGGATTAAAATAGTTCCACCACCTAACAGAAAGCTTTGCTGGTTCCCTTAGTTCCTAGTTTTATTTCCCATCTCATATTATCATACATGTGGATGCTATATCTCTTTAGGAAAAGGAGAGCTCCTTAATAGCAAGTACTATTTTGAGGTTGTTTTTTGTTGTTGTTGTTATAGTTGTTTTTGCTGTAGTCTTGTCTTTATGCCCCCAATGCCTTTCACTTTGTAAGCTCTAATAACTTCCTTGCTGAATTTTATATTCCAAAATGCATTGTTATATTGAATCATTGGGTGTATAGTTTATTTTCATTTTTCTTGCCATTATGAAATATTTTTGAGCAGACAGATATCTTTTTCCCATTTATTTTTGAGGAATAGACCCAATAGTGGCACTAATGAATCAAAGGAGATGAACAGTTTTGTTTTTTTACTGATTAAATTATATGTTGGTTTTCAAAATGATCAGTTCAAATTAGCATTACCAGCCATGCATGATTTTCTGAAGTTCCTCAAACACTGATTTTTTTTAACCTTTTGTTATCTTTCCCAGTTTAATGCCTTAGAGTAGTTTTAATTTTAATTTTTCTGGCTGACAGTGACATTGAAAACTTTTTCAGATAATTCTTTTCTTATAACTAATCTAGGCCTCTCTTTCCCTTCATCATATTTTACCATATATCATGCTTAGACATATACACATAAGAATTTTCCTATTAGAATATAATCTTTTAGTGTGGCAACACTGCTGATTTTCACCTATATCTTAATACGTGGCATAGAGCCACCCTAACAGCACATATTTGTTAAATGATTAATTAATTGAATTGGAAATTTAGGAAAATTCATTTAATATGATAATATCAGCACTTAGCATGGAACCTGGTACATAGTATGAACTTAATAAATGTTTATTGTATATCCCTTAATTTTCATATAACTTTTATTTATTTTTATCTAGTATAAGCAATATGTGTTTTGATTCACAACATGATGAACAGGGAAATATGTGTTATATGATTATACATGTACAACCTACATCATATTACCTGCTTTCTTGGAGAGGAGAGCAGTACGAAGGTGGGGGAAAAAAGAATAAGACATAAATTTTTGGATATAACTAACATGAGAATTTGTTTCTCCTGGATAAGTATATTTATTATAATTTATTACATATTTATAATAAACAAGATATATAATCATTATATTAAAAATAAATGATAATAAAAATATAATTTATGGTTTGGCTTTAGGTTTCTCTAAAATCTTTGAAATATCTACTAACTTTGATTCTATAACTCATATCTGTCATCTCATTTTACTTTTTTGGCATAATAGCCCTGTAATATAGGTATAGCCATTATTTCCGTTTTAATAGATAAAAAAATAGAGCACAGATATTCTGACTAGCTAGTTCTTTTCTATACTTCTTTACTGTTAAAGAAGGCTTACAAGTGTCCACTACCACTCTCCATGTTGAAGTCAATTTCCCAAGGTATCTGAGCAACTACACAAAGCTCTTCTTTAAAAGATTGAACTTTGAGATGGCAGATGAGAGTCTAAAGAGCCATTTTGAGCAATGGGACCCACTCAAAGGTTGTGTGTTAATGAGGGACCCAAATATCAAGTATTCCCAAGAATTGATTATGTTCCCTGGGCCACAAGAGGTAGGTGTAGCCAAGAACAAAAGACCTCCCAACAGAACCATTTCCTGAGAGGATTCTTAAAGCCTGGGTGCTCGTTTATCTTGTGTGTGTGTGTGTATGTGTATGTGTGTGTGTGTGTGTGTGTGTGTGTGTGTGTGTGTGTGTGTGTGTGTGTGTGTGTGTATGAAATCTTTGTACTATTAAGGAAAATACTAAGGAAAATCACTTAGGAGGATTTTTTGAATAGTCTGGGAAAATGGAAGTGATCGAAATCATGACAGACTGAGGTAGTGGCAAGAGGGAGCTATGCTTTTGGAATTTCTCTGGTCACAAATGAGTGAATAAAATTGTCTTTCAAAACTACTATATTATGAATGGCCATGAATGTGAAGGAAGGAAAGTCTAGTCTAATCAAGAAATGGCTATTAGTTCTTCTTGTTGAAGGGATTGCAGTGGTTTGAAGAACTTTAGTGGTGGCTGCAGAGGCAGCTTCGATGGAAATGGTAACCTTAACCCAGATGGCAACATGAGTGGTTCCAGAGATTTTTGTAGCAAATATACTCCTGGAGAATTTGGTGGAAATGGGAGACAGCTATAAGAGATTTAGCAATGATGAAATATCCTTGGGGGTGGTAGAGACTATAAAGACTCTGTTAACTATTACTATTACTACTGTTACTACCAACTAGCTAGCTAGCCTTAAAGTAGCACATTCAGGTTTGCAAAGCACTCCAAAAATATCATTTTATCTTTGGGAGGTTGTTTTTATTATTATTCTCATTTTACATAAGGGAAGACTTGGGCAGTCAGAGGAGGAATGACTTACCCAGGGTCACACAACTAGAATCTAAAATAGAATTTGAACTTGGGTCTTCCTAACTTCTGATCCAGAGCTCCATTTTGCTACTCTACCACACTTAACTGCCTCATTCAGTCTTCAAACTTTGATATCATGGAGAGGAAACTTTGGAGGCAAGAACTCTGGTCATTATGATAGGAGCCAATATTCTGCCAAGTCACATAATCAAGGTGGATATTGTGGATAGATTAGAAATAGTAGTTATATTGTTGTTGTTCAGGATTGTGTGTGTGTGTGTTTAACTCTTTGTGACCCTATTTAGAGTCTTCTTGGCAAAATATCTGGAGTGATTTGTAATTTCCTATTGCATAAAAATGAGGAAACTGAAGCAAACAAAGCTCAATAACTTGCTCATGGCCACATAACTAGTGTCTGAATGCCAGATTAGAAGTGAGGAAGGCGAACCTTCCTAACACCCTATCCAATGCACCTCCAACTGCCCCATCAGTGTACATGTTATTGTAATTTAGAGGGTCTTAGCATGTTAGAGTATATGGTTATAGAAAGAACAAGAGAAAATAAAAATGTCTGAAAAAAAACGACTCATCCACTTCTCTCAGAACATATGTGCTTTATGCACATGTTCTTAATTGTAGGATAATCTGTGTTGATTAATGACTTTTTTCTAATTACCTTCCCATCATAAATTTATACTGAGGAGTATAACAACGGTTAAAAGCAGTGGCAAAGCTTGTTATAAGAAGACTTATTGTAAGCAATACTTTGTGTGTATGTGTGTGTGTGTGTGTGTGTGTGTGTGTGTGTGTGTGTTTGGGCAAAATTCCCCACCAGGACTCTATTTGTGACTAATTGTATAACAGGTTATTTTAGTTTCTGTTCTGTGGAAAGTGAAAAGGATTCCAACAAATGGTTTTAATGTAGATTTTTTATACTCATGCTGGTGATTGCTAAATGTAATAATCTGGTCATGATGCTGAATATATATCTTAAAAAATAAGTTGAAGCAGAAAGTGGCTAAGTGATTTGCCATAGATCCCACATCAGGGCTAGAAATAGAATCTAGATCTCTTAGTTACCAAAGTACACTGAGGACATAAAGAGAGGTAAAAGGCAGTCTTTGCTCTCAAGGAGCACACAGTTTAATGAGGAAGACAACAACAAAAACAACAAAATGTGGAAAACAAGATATAGATAGGATAAATTGGAAAGGCTCAACAGAAGGAAGGTATTCAAATTGAGAGAACTGGAAAGAATGTGTGACATATATGTGTTTGGAATATTTTAACATCCAGTCCATGTCTTAGCTCAGTGTTGGTGAAATATTGGCACATGTGCCCTGCTGGCATGTGGGGGCTGCTCTAATTCCCCTCTTCCCAGCAGCCAAGGACATTTTTTGCATGATTCAACCCTCTGTCCAGCCACCCAAAGTGAGCACTTCCTCCCTCTGCTCTCTGGGTTAATGGGGGGGGGTGGGGCTCACAGTCATTTTGAAGTTGCAATTTGGGCACACAAACTTGAAAACCTTTGTCAGTGCTGCCCTAGTTACTCCCTTTCATGTGACACTAATTTTATATATTGATATTTGGCAAAACAGATATGGAACAGAATTCTCCATCAATTAGCCAGCATCCATGCTTTACAAAACAATGCAGTTACCCAAATATGACATGAATTTGTACACAACTGGGAAAATGATAGAAAACTATTTTTAATTTTTGAATCATCATTTTATAATGTGTTCTTATAGTATGGCTCTTGAATAATAACATTGTTTTGGTTGAACTTACTTATAAGGACTATGAAGTATAAAATATTTATATCCTGCTCATGTAATAACATAATTTAGGGGAATAAATGGATGTTAAAGTATCTTCCTGCAACACAAAGTTATTTTATAATACAAAAATACAAATAATTTTGGATTTAATATGAAACTCCCTAAATGGATTCTCCTAAGAATCTTTCCTAGTAAAAATGATCAGAAATTACAATGCTTACAATTTTATTTTAACTGAGTTTTGAGTTAGAAAGACTTTTGGAAGTTTATTAGGAGGTATAACAATGGATTTTGAAATGGAATAGATTCTTCTCTGGAAGACTGAGTTCATAAGATCATAGCTTGAAGGAACCTTACAGGTTATCTAATTCAACCCCTAAATTTTCCATTAAGTTTTTTTCCTCCAGGCTGGGGATTTGATGAGTAGCTAACAATAGAAATAATATTAGTAGTTCACATCTCTATAATGTTTTAGTTTAAAAGGTAGTTTCCTCAAAAAAACCTTGTGAGAGAAATAATGGAAATATTGTTCTTCCCTTCTTACAGTTAAGACAATTGAACACCAGAGATGTGACTTCCAAACTAATCACTAAAATGTATGGGATTTAGAATCAAATCTTTCAAAATATTTTGCTTTACTTCAATAGACACTTCCTGACAAAAACCCAAATAATCTCGCTACAGAATACCTTACAAGAAAACAGACACTGTGGCACAATCTAATTTAATGGACTTCTCTACTAGTAGCAATGCAATGATCCAGGACAATTCTGAAGAACTTATGAGAAAGAATGCTATCCACATCCAGAGAAAGAACTGAGGGAGTAGAAACACAGAAGAAAGACAACTGCTTGATCACATGGTTCGATGGGGATATGATTGTGGATGCAGACTCTAAGCAATCACCCTAATGCAAATATTAATAATTTGGAAATAGGTCTTAATCACATGTAAAATCCAGTGGAATTGCTTATTGGCCATGGGAGAGGTGAGGAAAGAGGGGAAGGAAAGAATATGAATCATGTAACCATGGAAAAATATTCAAAATTAATTAAATAAATAATTTTTTGAATTTAAAAAAACAGTCACTACAAGCTTTGGACCTTCTACTTTTTCAGTTTACTAATTGTTAACAAAAAGGTCATTAAATCACTTCCATTTGAATTATCATAGAAAGATTCTAAAGATCACCTGGCAAGATATCAGACACTGAGGTCCTTTCTGGAATTGAATTGCTAAACACTCAAACTCAACTGCAAGAGAGCTCAACTTGGACTGGCTGGTCATGCTGTTCAAATAATAAACATACATTTGCCTAAAAAACTATGTTACAGAGAACTCACACAAAGCAAGCCCTCATGTGGAAGTCAGAAGAAGCAATACAAGGACATTCTCAAGGTCTCTGAAGAATTCTGGTATTGATTGTGAGACATGAGAATGAGAGACACTAGAACCAGTTGGTTCACCATGACTTGCTCTCATTGAAAAGACACTGTGCTCTCTGAGCAAAGTAGAATTGCAGTAGCTTAAAGGAAATGTGAGAGAGTAAAATTTAGAAATCTCCATTCCAAATATTCCTATGGGTTACTTGTACCCAAAATATGGTAGAGCCTCCTGAGCTCATTTGTCTGGTTGTCTTTACATTGAATTTGGCATAGTGATGGCATTTTGGTCCTCTTTGAGTATGAAGGACAACAACCAATCAATGAACCAACTTTCATAATTTACCAATTATTAACAAAAAGAGGAATGATGTGTGTTCGAATTTTTATAATATTGTGACATCACTGCCCATTGTATTTTAAACTGAATTTTGTTGCCTCTTAGTGTTGTCTTTACTTACATAGTTGTAGCCACTGTGTTTATATCTTTTGTCTGTTTTATTTTTCACTTTGCATCACTTCAGACAACCTTTCCATGATTCGCTCAATTGTTCATATTTATCATTCCTTAAGGCAGAGTGACATTCTAATCAGTGAGTCAATGAATCTCTAAATTGTTGTGAACATGTTGCTAGGTTTTGCTTATCTAGTTTATTTCGCTGATTTCCTTTTCTATTTTTAAATCTATTATCATTAGTTTTTTTCAAACCCTTATCTTCTGTCCTAGTATCAATTCTAAGACAGAAGAGTGGCAAGGGCTAGGCAACTGGGGTTAAGTGACTTGCCCAGGATCACACAGTAAGAAAGTGTCTGAGGTCACATCTGAACCCAGGACCTCCTGTCTCTAGGCCTGGCATTCTATCTATTGTGCTTCCTAGCTGCCTCTAGTATCATGTAGTTTTGATATTTGCTGCTTTGTATAGTTGGAGACCAAATTATATCACTTGATATTATTAACCTATTGATATTGATATTGTTGTAGGCATACATAAGGTAAGGCATGTAGATAAGGTAGATATATAAATATGTAGATAGCAGCCAAGGCTGGTATGTTCCAATCATGGAATAGTGAGAAGGAAGAAAGTCTTTCCTGAGTGACTCTGGTATGGCTGAGGCAGTTAGATGCTGGTTTTAACTGTCTCTAGTGAAGAGCCCAGGAAAGTGGATTTGTCTCCTACAAGAAACATCTATCCTGTGGAAATTCAGGTTTGAGCAGTGAATTTGGCTCTGGATGATGGACATTCAGACTGGTTCAGCTCCCTGTTTTCATCTCTCTGTGCATTTACTTGCTGTGGACCTCTGTTCCTGGAAAACCTTAGATCATCGCTAGAGTTGTGGAGGACCCAGTTGTGAGACATCCATTTCCCCTTCTAGCCAGCCAAGCTGGACCTGATAGCCTGTGTTAGTACAGAGTAGATTTGACCCACCATTCCAGTCTCTGGAGTCTGCCCTTAGCTACCTAGTTTTAGTGTGACTTCTCCCTACATCTCTTACCCTTAAATTCATTATTAAACTATGTTTCATAACTTCCTTTTGTTCCTTCTCCACAACCCAGAGGGCCCACTATAGTTTAATAGGAATCCTTGGCAGAGTAGGTCTGGAGGACAGTTGGTCTGAACTGTCACCACTCATTTCCCAAGTCCTGTATTTGTGGGGGTGGGTGAGATTCCCCATTTGTATTTGTGTCAGGCAGTTATCACTCTTCACCCCAATCATTCCCTTTCACCCCCTTCACCCCCTGTGTGTTTATTTACCCAGTACAATACAAGTGAATTTTATTATTTTAGTTTTTTGTTTTGGACTGAATTCTGATTTTATTGGAGAGAGCTCTCAAGGAGGAAACTGCTTTTACTAAAGCAGATTGATACTTGTTCTTAAATTTTTATACTTACAGTTACCCAGTGCATTAAGAGGTCAACTTATCCAGGGTCATATGAGCAATATATATGAATGGTAGGACTTGAACTGAAGTCTTCCTGACACTACATTCAATTTTCAATTATGTCACCTTGCCTCCTCTTTCTGTTGCATAATTTAGTAAAATATATTTTGTTTATTTATTTGTGCAGTACCAAATTTATAATAATAAAAATTTCTCTTCCAAACTTCATGATCTATACTCTTCCATGCCACCTAGCTGCCTAATGGGAATCAAATTCTTATACCTATATGGAGATA
Source organism: Gracilinanus agilis (assembly GCF_016433145.1). Lineage (NCBI taxonomy): Eukaryota > Metazoa > Chordata > Mammalia > Didelphimorphia > Didelphidae > Gracilinanus > Gracilinanus agilis. The sequence continues at coordinate 627,155,302 of NC_058130.1, forward strand.
TAGATGGTTGATGAAACAAACTAACAAAAAAAACAAGTAGTCACTCAAGCCTAAAAAGCAGCAAAAATATGTCTCAACAAATAGAATCGATTTGAAGCAATGTAAGCATGTTTGACTCATCATAAATAGAGCATTATTATTCATGATTAAGCCAATAACTGAACAAGCATTTATTGTCTACCAGGTGCTTAATGGGAAGCTAAATGGCACAGTGGATATAGTGCCAGGCTTGGAGTCAGAAAGCCCTGAATTCAAATATGACCTCTGAACTTGAGCAAGTCATTTAACTTCATTTGCCTCAGTTCCTCATCTATAAAATGATCTGGAGAAATTTGCCAAGAAAAAACCCCAAATGGGTCATGAACAATCAGACATGACTAAAATGGCTGAATGACGACAGATATTTTCAATGACATACTCAAGAAGAAGGCAGAGCGACCACCTAGCACAGCTTGAAAGGAAGTGGTGTGATAATCTCCAAAGGGTCATTTAGACTTGTATAAAACTACCAACAGATAATGAGAACATTTATAAAGCAAAGTCTATTTCAAATGGAACTATGTCCATGAGACAAATATGAACTTAAGTTTATTATGAAAGAAATAGGTCATTTAAACTAGGTTGCAGCTAGCTCAAGATCTGCATTAGCAATATTGGGAAATGAGGCACTGATTTCTGTGGATTCCAAAATCAGCAAAAGATGAATGTGTATTTTAGTTTAAGGTTTTGGGTAGCTTTCTGAGGACTAGATTTTGATCAGAAGTTTTTATCTATTTTGGATTTGTGACTCTGTTTTCCATAAGAAGCTATTCTTTCTTTTCCAAAAAAAAAAATATTTTAGAGCATATCTTTAAAGTTTCCTCAAATTCTAAATCATATGATTCTGTGAAAGATAAATTGGGGTGACTACTTTGATAAAAATGAGGTCTAGGACTTGAGAAAGTGGGTAAGGTTAAATTGGGATAATCTAGTTAGGGGTATGTAGGAAGACAAAGACTCAAGAGAGCTGAGGTCAGGGCAGAGCCAGATCAGGGACCAGAATGGGATGAAGACAAGGATAGAGAATCCTTACCAGAGAAGGGTAATTAGCCAAGTGGGAACCCAACTTTAATTCTTTTAGACACATAATTTTAATAGGCTGGCAAATGAATACTGAATACTTAAATGAAATAAAATTTGCAATGAAGGAAAGAGTGAGAGAAAATAATCTGTAGAGCAAAAATAATCAAGAAGCAAGAATAAACTACATTTGTTAAAAAAAAATGCCTGGAGAAATATGAGTGGTATTTGAAATTAGCATTGCCTTTATTGTTATAACAGTAGAATAAAGTAGAAGGATCTTTCACACAAAAGAACAATGCAGGTATACATAATGCTTTACAGTTTAAATATTGTTCATTGTCTCCTTATTGGTTCTTTCATTCCTACATTCATTTGGTGGCATTTTTTTAATACTGATTGGAGGAGATTCTGATGGTGACTTGAGCTTTACCTTTTTAAAAAAAATTATTTAATTGATTAATTAAGAAAATCTTTCCATGGTTACATGATTCACGTTCTTTCCCTTCCCTCCTCCCACCCCACTCTCATAGCCAACGAGCAATTCCACTGGGTTTTACATGTGTCATTGATCAAGATCTATTTCCATATTATTGATATTCGCACTACGGTGATCATTTAGAGTCTACATCCCCAATCATATTCACATCCACCCACATGAGACCTTCAGCTTTTTTGCCTTACGCTGCCATCTTGGCTCCACCCCCAGAAGACTCTAAATATTGTTCAGAATAAGAGTCCTGAACTTGTTTTAATTTTGTAAAGCACATTCTTACAAGTCATGTGATTCCTAAATAATTTGCTTTATTTTGTAAGGATGGGATTTGTGCAAGGGGGATGGGACAAAAGGAGTCAGAGAAGGCAGTTGCTGACAGTTGAGACCAGAGAGAATTCTGGGAATTTCTCTGAGGATGAGGGAAAAGGATTTGTTTTCCGGAGGACAGGGAGGAAAGAGGAGGAGGACACTTCAGCTTGGATCAGGTCCTGAGGGGCTCCTGAGGATTTTTCTTTGGAAACTGAAACTCTCATTCCCTGATCAAAGCCATTTCATTGCATCTCATCCATCAAGACTTCAACCATAGACTTAGATAAGTTTTTTGGACTCCATTTTGGGAGCAATCTCTTAAGTCTCCTTCTCCCATTACCTTGCTAAGAGATACCCTTTCAGTCAAAACTGTGATAATAAAGGAGCAAGTCCTGGATGTTTGATAGAAGGGAGAAAGAGAGAGAGTCTATGTGGTGAGTCTCTCTTCCAGCTCTCCCCTGGGGCCAAATATACACTGGGAGATTTAAGGGGGTGTCACCCCTAAACTGGGTGACCTGGATAGTTGTGCCACCCCTCAGGAGTTGGGGACGAGGCTTCCCTATAAGGTGAGGTATGTGGTACCCCAATCCAATTCCGAATAAGGATGGGGTTCACGCAAACCTCCCCACCCTGGTCAGTTAATTTCACAGCGGGTGGTCTGGCTTTAAAATGGAGGCAGCTAGACCAAGCTGTGGTTCCCCTCTCACTCGTTGTCTCTCAGGCACTCTGGAATGTTATCTGATTGATGAATGGATTTTATTATTCACAATTCAGGGATTGGGGAAGGGGTGAAGGGCAGAGGGATTTTGGGGTGCCCTCTTCTCTATTTCTATGGGGTCTGTCTCTTAGGAGGGAACCTTTGGGGTTCCCACTCCTAAGCTTCTTCCCCAACCCCTTCTCCTTCTGTTTCTATTTCTAGTTTTCTGTTTCTATCCTTTTCTATAATTGTAAGTTTTGACAGAAAAGGGGTCTCTCAGCAAGGTTGGGTAATGGTAGAAGGAGACTGAAATCGCTTCCAAAATGGAGTCCAAAAAATTTAGCTGACTCCATGGGTAAAGTCTTGATAGGTGAGATGCAATGGAATGGCTTTGATTAGGGAATCAAGGTTTCAGTTTCCAAAGAAAGATCCTCAGGAAGCCCTAAGGACGATCCAAACTGGGATGTCCTCCTCCTCTCTCCTCCTAGTCCTCCACCCAAAGACCTCTCCTCTTCTCTCCTCCTCAGAGAAATTCCAAGAATTCTCTCCTGGTCTCAACTGTCAGCAACTGCCTTCTCTGGCTCCTTTTGTCCCATCCCTCTTGCACAAATCCAATCCTTACCATCTTTAGATCCCTTACCAATGTAGTATTTGGGAAGCTGTAAGATGACAGGGGTCTGTAGCAATCAAATCTCCCTAATCCTTTGGTCAATGGAGGGATACACAGACAAGCAGGCTTGACTGAAAGGGATGGGCAGGATCTTGTCAAAGCGCTCCTTCACTTCCCCACTCCCACTAGGCAGTTGGAAAGTCAGTTACAGTATGAGTATGGTGGACAATCTGATTAGATATCTTCTGGGCCCAGACAGTAGGTTAGGAAAGACTAAACTCCTAGAGATGATAACTTTCTTTAAATTATTTCCCCACAGGTCTGTATTGGAGAAGCTTGATGTCTTTGAAGCTCACAGGCACAGAATTTAGGATTTACCCCAGGGCTACAAAGTTGGAGAAACTCAGCTTGAGGAGGTTGTGAGTATATCCCCAAAATATATCTCTGGGCACTGCTCCCAATTGATATAAGGTTTAATGATAGGTGGGAATGTAAAGGATGGGAGATGGTTAAGGATTGGTAAGGTCAGGGAAACCCTCAAACAGTTATGTCAAAGCAGCCCCTCCCCCCAAAGGGGGATAGGTATCCTGAATGGCTGATCTGCTCTCTAACCCTATAAATATTCTTCTTCTATATCAAGATAACTAAATTAAGGTAGACTGTGATGTTGTTTGAATGCCTAACCAAAATCAAGCAGCTTAGCAGTTAGGAACTAAATGGCTCTGCTCAGATTCAAGACTCAAGCCCCAAGACCAACTCAGGACTCAAGACCAGCAAGCAGAGCGACCTGCCTTCCAATCCCAGGGCTCCAACTCCCTTTAACTACCCGGCTCTCTTAGAGTTCTGGGGGGCCCTATGGAATTCTGTGCTATAGTCTGAATCCCTCTCTGCAGCTTGAACCCCTCTCTCCAATATGAATCTCACACCAGTCAAATCAGAATAATATTTGCACTATCTTTTCATGGGCTACTATGAGGAAAGCCCTTTATAAAATGTAAAACATTGCATAATATGAAAATTTTTATATGTAAAAAAGCAGAATCTTTAAAATTATGTCTTGCTACAAGATGGAAAGCAATTGTATTTAGGTTTCTAGCTCTACCACTATTAACTGTGTGACCGTGAACAAGTAACTTGACCTCAGATTTCTTTTTAAAAAATGAAGTTTTTTTACTAGATATTTAAGGTTTTCTTCAACTCTAAATTCTGAGGTCCTTTAAAATGGATTTGGTTAATTATGCTAACAAAAAAGATTTCTAGGCCTAGACTCCTAAACTGATGGGTTAGGAATGTTTAAGAACATGGCAGAGGTATGATGTGAGCAGTTATTAATTAGTTACTAATTAAACAGAGCTGAGATTAGAGCAGGGAGAAGGGAAGGATGAAGAAAGGTGTAGAAATTTTTCATCTTAAAAGGATAATAAACCAAATGGGAACTAAAACTGGGGAACATACCTGATTTTTAAAAAGTCAATTTGGAATTGGAAAAACACAGGGTCAAAGCTTGAAATGATTGTTTGGAAAATTTTGAGGAGGGTAAGTATTGCCTATGACGTATTGCTTCCCCAACCACCTCCCCCCATGGCTTAGAGCAGTGATGGGCAAACTATACCTGTGTGCCAGATGTGGCCCCCTTAAATGTCCTATCCTGCCATGGGACATTATTCCTAATCTGACGAATACAATGAGTAGGATACAATACAATGAAACTTCAAAAGAGTTGCCTTAGAAACAGACTGATAAATGAGCATTTCCTTTCCTTTGGACCCCTCTTTAAAAAGTTTGCTCATCACTGGTTTAGAGCACTCCAGATATACCAAACTAGGAATGACTTCTCTGTTATTGATTTAATGTAGCCCAAAACCTTGAGAGAAAATTGATCCCCTAAGGGAGCTCTGAACTGCTGCCCCTTCTTTTGGTTTTGTTGCCCCAGGCTGTACATAGGGCAGGTTCCCTGTTCTGAAGTTTCCTCACCTCTGGCTGCCACAGAGCTGGTTTTGGGCTCTCTCAGTGCTTCTCCCCTCCCACTGCCTTGTTGCCTCAGGCCTTGTTGCCTTGGGTGGAAGTGCTTTGGGCTGGTATGGTCTCTGCAAGCAACTCTGCAAGTATCATTCACTGAGCTTCTCTCCCCTCTCACCCAGGTGAGACAGGTCCTTCCTGCTTTCCTTTATTTTGAGGCACTTTTTCTTCTAAATTTGTGTATTTGGAAGATTTGGCCAAGCTAAGTGTCCCTTACACCACCATCTTAGCTTCCAGAATGCAACTCCCCAACCATATCTCCATAAGAGCTATATCTTTAAGTCCATTGTCCAAGAAATCTTCTCATGTCAAAGGCAAATCCATATACTCTGGAAATAGGAAACACTCTGAAGAACAAAAGTAGTACAACTTTCAAAGAAAATTTTAGGCCCTCTAGATCTTATCCATCTCTCAACATTAGGCAGAAAAAGAATGAGGCATTAGCCCAGGGATCTGACAACAACTATGCTTTCATTTGAATGATTTGAGTTTTTGCGATTTCATGTATGATTATTTCTTTCCTTGATGCAGATCACAATCCCTATGTGCCTTAGTTTTCAAGACTAACTGTGGCTAAAAAATTCAAAAAAAAAAAAAAGCCTTCATGCAACTTGGTAATAAGCCTCTTCAAGGAATTATCAGGGCTGTTCATTGGCTCATAGAAAGAAGGGAAAAGAAAGACCACTGTTTGTTGGGTTACTTCCAGGACATTCTAGCTTTTCCACCTGATAAGGTCTGATATCTCATTATGAGAATCAAGAGTCACCCACTCCCTAAGATTAGAAATTGGAATAACATTATAGTGAAGGAATTATGACTAAATAAAAAACATCACTAAGGGAACTGGTATATTCATGTTTGAAGGACAAACCAGTTCATTCTTTCAAAAATGTATTACTACTTGGTATTAGATTTATTGCATGAGTTTAAATAATTTTGCAAGTATTTGTAAGAGGAAGGGAGGGAAAGAACATGAACCCATGTAACCATGGAAAAATATTCTAAATCAAATAAACAAATAAATAAATAAATAATAAATAAATAAATAAAATAAAGATGTCATTATTAAGCAATGGACATGATGGAGTAATTTAGCCCAATACTAAAAAGTTTAGATTTTGAGATAGCAAGAAGGTACATGCACATTTATATGTATGCGTGTATATATATATAAATTGTATTGTATTATATATACACACATACACACATACACACACACACATATATATATATATATATTTTTTTTTTTAAAAGATGGAGTAGGGGAAAAAGGGTAGAAGGGGCAGATCCAGGGAAGGATATAGGCATGGTATGGATGGAGAATTTCAGGAACAGAATGTGATGGATTACCAGATGCAAGAGGGCTGGGGTGAAGGTTCCAGGGGCAAAGACAAGTGTTCTTTGTAGATATTCTGGTATAGATAGATGAATATGGAAAAACTTAGCGTCAAGGTTTCAGAAATACAATGAAGTCTTAAGACCAGGTGTCCCTTAGTTGAGGCCAAGTGATAACTGTTAAACAGCATGTTTTCAGAAGTAGCTCCTGAGGCTCAAGGTTAACAGAGAGAGATAGTCTGCTCATTGGAACAGGAGAGCTATAGTTAATTCAATATTCTATCCCACGTTTCCATGGTTACTTCAGCTAGGTTTATTCATGGTCAGGCAGCAACTCCAAGTCACTCTGGGTCCCAACTAATTGGAATCACTCTCATGCGGCTTCATCTACCTCATTGGGTTACTCAAGCAAATTAAGATAAATAATGTATTCATTTCCACAGAAAGAAATATTTATTTAGCAGTAACTGTATCAAGACATTGTGCTGAAAGATATTAAATAAATATGTTTATAAAAAGCACATTTGATACAACAATGATGGGAGCTACATAGCCTTCCCATTTGGTAGCTGAGGAAACCTGCTTAAGTTTTTTGCCCAGTCTTAGAACTAGTGAGTGTCTGGGGCAAAATTTGAACTCAGGTCTTCTTGATTGGAGGCCCAACATTCTCTCTGTTGTGCCTCCAAGTTGGCTCTGATGTTTAGGAAAGGGAAAAGAATAATCATTTATATAGGACCTATTATGTGCAAGGCTCTGCATTAAGTACTTTACAAATATTTTCTCATTCAATACTCACAACAACCCTGCAAAAAAGGTGATATTATTATCCCCAGCTTAGAATCAATGAAACTGAGGCAAGCATATTAAGTGATGTTCCCAAAGACATATTAAATGTCTGAGGGCTGATTCATCCCGAGGCCATTCTTGACTTTGGGCAGGTAGGTGGTGCACTGGGTAAGAATAATGATCCTGGAATCAGGAAGAGTCATCTTTCTCAGTTCAGATCTGTCTTCAGACAGTAGTAGCTCTTTGATCCTGAGCAAGTCACTTCACCCTGTTTTCCTCACTGTCAAATGAGCCAGGGGAAAAAATTAGCAATCTACTCTAGGGTCTTTGCCAAGAAAATCCCAAATGGGATCATGAAGAGTCTGACATGACTGAATAACAACTTCCTTACTGTAGACTCAACACTAAGATTCTTTGAGTCATCATCCAGATATCGTGCTGCTAATTGTGTTTTCCCCTCATGGCTCTGCTCTGGGCCCACCATTCTTCTCTATATATACTCTGTCTCTTTGTGATCTCATCAGTTCACATAAGTTTAATGATTATTTCTTTGCTGATGACTCCCAGATCTTTTTATCTCGCTCCAGGTTGTCCCATTGAGTGCCAATTGAAAATCATGAGTTGCTTCTTGAACATGTCAAATTGGATGCTTCATAGGCATTCCAAACTTGCCATATTAAAAAATGAATTTATCTTTCCCAAAACCTATGAACCCTCTTATAAACTTGCTTAGAATGGAAGCTTCTTGTGAGTAGAGTTTGCTTTATGAAGTATATTTGTTTGTTTAGCACCTGCCACAGTGGCTGGCATATAGCAAGCACTTATGAAATTCTTGTTGTTTGATTAAGTGAAAGATGCAGAAAATATAAAAGTTTGCTGTGCTTTTACTTAGGATATGATAAAATATTAGAATAAATACCTCCTTATAGTCCATTTTTCAACATGTATCTCCTATCCAAACATCAAAATCATTCAATATTCTTAGAAAGATAGAAAAAGAGAAATAATTCTGTTAAAAACTCAGTGATAATAGATGAGTGAGACATAAAATTGAGACCTGTATGCTTTGCCAAACATCCTCCCCAATGTGATAGAGTAGAGATAGCACAGAATTCCCTTTGAGAAATTAACTATAAATAATGAAATTAATGTTTTCAGATATCATTGTGGTAGCTGCATCAAATCCCAAGACATTCAGGGCTTATTGGAATAGATCTGTAATCATTAGAAGAAATTTGGGCTGACCATCCACACTGAAATGGCCAAAAAGATGAAGAACATCTATTCCTCAGGTAGCAACATGCATTTGGATGGCTATACTGTAGAGTTGTTTATCCATTGATATGTACCTGTTGGGTAAGTAGTGCATATGACTGATGACTTGGACCTAGGGTTGACCAAAAGAAGGAAGGCAAATTTTGGGACATTAGAAAGTTCCTTTAATGATCCCATATTTCCTATGAAAGCAAATGCCCATCTTTTCAATTCTGACATTTTACCTATTGCTATATAAGTCACAGGAGATAGCTATTTATGAAGAATTAAAAATAAATCCCACATAAAGAAATGGAAGGACCCCATTGGGTGTGAGCAATATGTGACCAATGAGGAACCTCAAAGCAGAATATTAATAAAAGATGTCATGAAAGTTTTTGTGATAGGAAAAAAAGATGGATTTGTTTTCATGTGATAAAGGAGAGGGTTGCCAGGTAGAAGGCCCCAGGACCAACATGTCAGAAAAAAAAAGCAGGAAATGTCTCTTATATATTGAGCTCCCCACCCCCTTACAATGAAATTATGAAAAAATGTGTGCCAGAATCCAAGAAGGTAAGGAGGCAAGGATAGGTTGTATCAATGGAGGGAACTTTCAAATTAATGAGATCATTTTGAGACTATTTGGATTTCCTATAAACTGATTCATTTGCATTATTCTTCATTTGAAGATTTCATGAAATCATTTTATGTGAGTTTTATGTAGTCTTTTCACACCTATTGTATGCTTTTTCATTGTCCTTTAAATAATTCTTAACTTTAATTGTTCAAAGATTTGAGTATATTCTATGACTGATGCTTAAAAAATGGTTTTTCAGAAAGAAGTTTGAGGTCATTAGAGGAACTTTGCAGTTTCCTAAATCTCAGCCTACTATCACTCCTCTCCTGTCCTTCATTAAATTCTTGGTCTATTTTATTGTTTGCACAGACACTTTGTAAAGGTGCCAGTTTTTTTTTAACCATGTTGGATAATAATGCTAAGTTGCTTGTTTTTTGTAATTGTTGTTTTTCAGTCATGTTCAAATCTTCCTGACCCCATATGGGGTTTTCTTGGCAAAGAAACTATAGTGGTTTGCTACTTCCTTCTACCACTCATTTTACATTTGAGGAAATTGAGGCAAACAAGTTTAAGTGACTTGCCCAACGTGACATAGATAGTAAGTGTCTGAGGCTAAATTTGAACTCAGGAAGATGAGTCTTCTTGACTCTAGGCACAGCACTCTATCCACTGGGGCACCTAGCTGCCCCTACAGCTTCCTGCTTTCTACTGTGCCTACAGTTTTGTATCTAAAGTCCAGTTGTGATGATTTTGCTTAGTTATGTCTGTGGTCAGTTGTCTTTTTTTTCTTCCAGTACTCCTTTTTTAATTTTTTCCATTAGATTTTTAAAAAGGAGTTCATATTTTAATCCAAGCTTTACTTGGATGCTATATCTCTCTGCATAGCAATAAGATCAAATATTTGGTGCCTTGGATGGCTTCTGGATTCTTTTGGTCTTCTTGTTATAGAAACTGATTTGCATCAGTGAAATTTCCATGTGAAAATGCTCTTGTTGATCTTGATGCCTTTTCCTACCACATTTCTCATTTTAAAGTGACAATATGTTGTTTAAGTAGGCCAAGTTAAATGTTTGTATTTTATGTTTTCTCATTTTTATTCTTCCTTCTGGATTTTTCCCCCAAATTTTAATCTTTACTACAAGTTGGAGGGTCTTCCTTACATAGAGAGCTGATTCAGGAATGATTCCTACATAAGTAATGAGTAATTATTTTGAGACTATTCTATTATATTCCATTTTTTAGTGATGCTAAAAAAATTAGATGATGTAGTCTTCTAATACCTCTATGATTTTTTTGTTTTAGAAAATATTTATGAAAAATGGGCATGAATCTACAAGCCTTTATCTTTTCATGCTCCTTTCTCCTGAATCATATTTTCCACCATATTTCTCACCATTCCCATCTAATCTCACTTCTACATTGAAGTCACAGTGTATTCAAGAATATATTAATTTAATTTAGAAAGTCTTTTCAGATTCTTGATAGACTTTCTCTACCTTCTCTTCCTCTACGATTGTCATGATAAGGCAAAAATTATTGTCCTTACAATTATTGTAATTATAAATAATTAGCATGAATAATGCAATATGAGGTGACCAAATGAAACATTTCATATTGTTTATTGTATTTTGAGTTTCCCATGGACAAACATTCCTCACCAAGCCTACTGGTGATGATTCTTTTGATTCTTAGCTAGGCTAATTCTCAGAAAGCAGACATTGTCTATTGCTGAGACCACAAAGCCTTTTCAGCACTGTAGAACTTGCCAGAGCCTATGCTATTATTAAGTGCTTTGAAGACCCATCGTCACCTCAATATGATGAGAGCTGGAATCAGTAGAAAATTCTATGATACAATCTTAAAGCATGACAGAAAGCATGGTTTATTGGAAGCAAATTGGAAATCTGTAGGAAATGGAAAACCACACAATCTAGATATGTTAAAGTGGGAATTTCTTTAGAACAGTGTGTAAAACTCAAATAGAAACGAGGGGCCACTAAACTGTACATAAAGATTCTAGACAGCTGGATATTGATTTAGAAAACCACATATTAACATTATCCATGTTTGATTGTGTTTTTATTCATTTTGTTAAATATTTCCTGATTCCACTTAGTCTGGGACTGACTGTAATTGGGAGTGTGGTGGGCTGCATGTGGACCTCAACATTTTTGTTTGCACTGCTCTAGGGGTAGGCATTAGACTAGAGAACCACTGAAGTCCTTTTCAACTCTAAATTTCTATGAGTTTTGAAATAGATAACCTGAGTTTTTGTCCCAGCTCTGTTACATACTATCTTTGTGAAATATCTTGGATGAGTCATTTTAACTGCTTATGTCTCAGTTTCCTTACTTGAAAAATGAGGGGGGTTTGTGTCAGATTAGGTAAGCTAGATTTCTTCTAGTTCTAGATTCTGTGAATCAAATCATTCTGACTCAATCTTATTGTCTCTTTTGACATTTTTATCTACTGTGCCAGTTGCGAGTAAGTCCTGACCAACCTGGATAAACTTCATATATGAACCTGGCAACAGTCTGCGCATCTTAGCTTGACTAAACTCAGAAAGGTTCCTTGCCAGAAGGTTGGCAACCAGATACAATATTACCTGACAGTAAATTGCAAAATGTTATGATAACAGATGCTATTTAAAACAGATGATATTGACAAAGAAACATTGATAAGAAAGCAATAATTCAGCATATGAAAGTGCCATATTGGACCATGACACAGAACATAGTAAATAAATCTGCACAGGTGCATACCTTTTATATAACTTAAAACACACACACACACACACACACACACACACAATAAAGCTGTCTCATCTCCAAGCCAACAAGCAGTTTTAATTGAAATTTTTAGAAAAATACCTTCCTTGAGTCATTTCACTGAATCACAGAATCACAGAATTGGAAGGAGCCTCAAAAGTCTACAGAAGAGAAAGGCATATTTGGGGAATGAATAGTTGCTTAAGAAAAGAATCAGGAAAAATTTGTATTTCTGGATCATAGCTTAAAATATAAGAATCACAGATTCAAAGAATTTGAAAAGATCTCAGAGACCATGGAATCTAACTCATGTCTAAATGAGAATTCTCCTTTTGAAAAGAATAATTGGGACATTTTTTCTCCTAGTCCTCCCTCTTTCTCACCCCATTCACCTTCAGCAACTTTGTTAATTTGGGAATACTATTAGAAACTCTACCAGTGATTGAAGTTGTCAGCAGTGACAATCAAAATAATAGTGGCCAGTGGATCACCTCTTGTCAGAATTGTCCACTATAACCTGCCCCTCTTGGGTAACTCGGCACAGCATAGCTCATAGATTCAGTGAGCAATGCAAGAACCTCGACCAGGACAAGGCAATGTTTCAGGAGTGAATATATCATAAGCACATTGATAAGGCTTATGAATAATAGTACTAGAAAACTCCCAGGCACCATAAGGTTAATTTCAGACGCATGAAATTAAGAAAAGTAAAATGAGGAGAACCAAGAGAACATTATAAACAGCAACAGAAATATTGTTTGAAGAATGATGTGCATATTCACATCCAGAGAAAGAATTGACAGATAAAAATAAGCAAAACAATTTTATATGTACATATATCTTTTTACCAAATGATGCCTTCTCTAATGTGGTGAAGGGGGAGGGAGGGAGTTAACTGAGTATTTTGCTGTAACAAATAAATAAATAATTTAAATTTTAAAAAAAAGAAAGAAAGAAAACCTCTAGCCCTTCAGTTAACTCTAACTTTGAAGGGAATAGAGAGTTATAACCCTCTGGAGAACCAGCCTCTAAGTGGAATGAATATGACCAGAGTGGTATTATACTTCTAAGAAAGAGAGATTGGCCACCTCTCCAGGCTTTAAAAATTAGTCTCTCAAACCCTAAACAGTAGAATAGTGGAAGCTAATTGTAATTGATGCAAGGAAGACCTGGGTTTGAATGTTACCTCACACTGAATCTTATTTTACTCCCAGTACTCTTCTTCATTAGCTACTGTGCCATGAGATACAGAAACCAAACTTTAGAAGACTTAACCCTTTCTTGTCCAGGAACCATCTTCTTTTCACACCCTATGACCTTATTGTTTGATTATTAGGTATCATCATCATTAGCTTGACTAAGGTTCCCTTTACTATACTGAGGTCCAGTCACAATTCATATTGATCCTCAGACACTGCACTTGCTCCCATGACTCTTTATGGATATATACCTTTTATTCCTCTTTCTAATTCTGGACCCATAAGCAACACAACTTTGCCTCCAGGAAGAACATGGGCCCATCTGCTCCATGATAGTTCCAATAACCATCCTCATAGCTTTTGCAACCAAAATAACCCTACCTGGCCACTACTTCCTGGTGCATGTTATCTCCCCTCTACTAGTATATAATCTCTTTGAGAGTGAGGGCTATCTGCACTTTTATATTTGAATCCGTAGCACTTATCACAGTGCTTAGATAATACTTCCACCTTTGATTTTTAAATATTATATGATGATGGACAAGTAATTTAATTTCCCTGATCCTCAGTTTTTCTATCTCTTAAAGGGGAATAAAGAAATGCCTCTAAATACCTCTTATGAGATGTTATGAAGAATGGATGAGATAATGTATATAAAATACTTTGTAAATGTTATATAAATGAAGGCTTTTATTATTAACTAATATTTGTATATTTTTCTAGTGATTAACTTAGTGGTTTGTTTTTAGCTTAGTTAATTAGTTATTTAATTTATTATTTAGTTTATTATTTATTATATTAGTTTATTAGTTAATTAATATTTACATAGCAAAGTGCTTTGCATGGTATTTTATTTGATCCTTGTAGCAACTATGTAAATAGGTGCTATTATTATCCCTATTTTAAGGATGAGGAAACTGAGGCAGAAATTAAGTGATTTGCTCAAGGATACACCTCTAGTGTCAGAGTTCAGATTTGAACTCAGCTCTTCCTGATTCTGAATTGAGTACTCTTTCCATCACACCATCTACCTGCTTCATAATTGTTATTCACTTGATGGTCAATGGATCAAGTTGTTCTAAACTCTTGATTAAAATATTGTTGGAGAAAAGGACCAAAACTGTGAAAAAACTTAGCTATTCTGAGCAATATAATGATAGAAGACAATTCCAAAGGACTTATGATGAAAAATGGTATTCAGCTCTGGGAAGAGAACCGATAAACTCAGTGAAGAATGAAACATCCTTTTTCATGCTATTTTTTTCAACATAGCTAATTGGAAATGTTTTGCATGAATTCACATGTATAATTGATATAGTGCTTGCCTTTTCATTGCGTGGAAGAAGGGGTAGAACAAAACATTTTTTTAAAGAATTTTAAAAATTAATTAAAAAAAGAAAAGGCTCAAGTTCAAAAACCTGTAGCACTCATCAGTGTTCAATAGCAATGCACTAATCCACATTCTTTGGATATAGTTGTTTAAATATAATATCTTCTTTTTCATTGAGTACAAGCTTACCTCATATCTTCATATTGTAACTGAATGTAGCTTATTTCAGTTGTTAGAATGGATTGCACAGCATTTAGGGGGGATAACCTCTCCAGTTCCCTTACTACCCTGAATGTAAGCCCAAATTCTAGAAGAGATACATAATGAAAGGTCACAAGGCATCTCCCAAATCAGCAGGTTCTGAGAGTACCTGTTCATTCCAAATCCTGACCATTAGTTTAAACTTCTGGGCTGCTGTTAGCCCACTGTGAAAATCATGATGTGAGTCAAATGTAGCTTTTTGAACTGGAACAAAAAATGCATTGACCTTGAATGTTTCATATGGAGTAATCATTGGTAATTTAGTCATACTGAGTCATTACACAGCAACAATGGACCCTAGGACAGCACTTACTTTATCATGATGCAATAGACCAAATCTGAAGGGCTCCGTTATTCTCAACTTAGCAACCATAGCCCATAAGCTGTAGCCATTGGATGAAATAGAGAAGGTTGAGTGGAATGGGTGTTTACACCCTCCAAATTTTCTGTTCCTGCTAATTAAATTAGAAAGAAGAAACGTGTTTAGGATCAAAAAATGAGCAGCCCCAGGGCCACCTCACCAATGATCCCTGTGGATTTTTAAACAGCTTTTCAGGTGGAAATTTGATCACATTAGAAAATTTCCCTCCCACAGGGGAGAAGTATTATTCATTTTCATTATGAAAAATGAAAACTAAAGAACATAAAATGAAATAATTTTAATAAAATCGCACAGCTCTAGCCTAGAGTACAAATTAGAGAAAATGATTTGCTATTAGAAGAAAGAATGATGAATTTGGAACCAAGGGATCTGGGTTCTCCACTCCTTATTTCTTTATCTGTCAGATAAAGAGGTTAAATTCAATGGTTCTAGGGTCTCTTCTAGCTCTAACTTTATGATCCTGTGTCTACTCTCTTCCAGCTCAGTGATTAAACCTATAAAGGGTACAAGGAACTGGTCCAGTTCTCACCTTTCTTTCACTTGACTTAAAAGAGATGTGTCAAGATCATATCATCGAATCATGGATTTAGAGCAGTAAAGGATTTTAAAGACCAGTAAGACCAAATTCTTCCTATAGAAGAGGAAACTTAAGCAAAAGTTACATGGCTTGCCCAAGGCCAAACAGCTAATAAGTGTTGAAGGCAAGGCTTGAACCCAGGTCTTCCTGAATCCAAGTCCAGTGCTCTAACAACTACACCATCACAAAATAATATCCAGATTTTTGCCTAAAGTTGTGAAAAGAAAAATGCCTTTAAAACTCTTGTAGCAATAGCCTAAAAGGTCATAAAATGTGGGTTTTGCTTTCATAAGAGTAAATAATCTCTTCCTTTGTAAAAATAAGAGTCATTTCCCTAACCTCAACCTCTTTAGATGAAGAAATTTGGAATTTTCCCTGTGGAAAATTCAGTTTGCTAAAGTTGGTGATCTGAATCACCTTTACTCTTTCTCATTCTAGTGTTGTCTAATCAAGTGCCTAACCCTGTTGATTCTATTTCTACAAAATCACTCACAGCTGTTGCCCTTTCTCATTTAATACTGCTCCAATCATAGGTCAGGTCTTAATTACTTCTCACTTAGACTATTTTAATTTCTTCTTGCTCTTAAATACTATATCTAATTCAGCATCCATATAGTTTTAAATGCCATGTTTCTATAGCTAGCATTAATAATAATTGCCCACATTTACAAAGCACCTTCTATGTGCCAGGCACTATGCTAAATGCTTTTTACAAATATGATTTCATTTGATCTTAATAACAACCCTCAGAGGTAGATGCTAACATTATTCTCATTTTGCGGATGAAAAAAAAGTGGTTAAGTGATTTGCCACACAGCTAATAAATGACTGAGACTGGATTTCAACTCAAGTCTCCTCGCCTCCAGGATGAGTCCTGACCACATATCACCCTTTGATCAAAAATCTTTGTCTCCCTATTACTTTTTGGAGAAAGTTTAATCTCTTTAGCATGACATTAAAGACTCAGCAAGCTGGCTCCAAGCACCTTTATTTTATACAACTACCTGCCATGCACTTTAGCTTTCAGTTAAATAAGACTTTTGTCATTTAGTCATTTCAGTCATATGTCTGACTCTACATGACCCTATTTGGGTTTCCTTGGCAAAGATAATGGAGTGGTTTGTAATTTCCTTCTCCTGCTCATTTGACAGGTGAGGAAACTAAGACAAACAAGGTTAGGTGACTTGTTCAGGATCACACAACTAGTGTCTGAGGCTGGACTTGGACTTAGGAAGAATTTTCCTGATTCTAAGCCTTGTGTTCTAGATGCCTTAAACTTTTCATGACATCTTTAACCTTGATACATCCTCAGAATCAATCCCCGATGCATAGCAATTGCCACATTCTCTTCCCTATTGCCTTTCAGAATCCTCATTTTCCCTAGAGGCTCAGCTCAGGGCCCATCCTTTCTGTGAATTCTCCAGGGTGGTTTTCTACCTCCATAAAATTTCTTAGATTACATGATTTGATCTTTCCCCTAGTCTCTGCATTTCTTAGCTTGTGCTTCCTCTCTGTGAACATGATGTATCCCCCAAATAGACTGTTTCCTCAGGGTTTATTTAGTCTCTTTCTATTTACCAAAACAAGCCCTGTGCCTTGACTGTACTAGAGTCAATATATGTTTGTTGAATTGAATTGAATATGGAGAAGGCCTTTCGAAAAGACCTTAACATGCAAATTTTAGGTTTGAAACTGAAACATTTTCTATGTCAAATTCTGGCAGTGATCTCGATTATTTTTCTTTTAACTTAAAAGTTTTTTTTTTTAAGAGTTAGCTCGATGGCACCATAGAGTGCTGGGCCAGGAATCAGGAAGAAATGAGTTCAAGTCCAGCCTCAGACATTTCCTAGCTATGTGACTCTGGGCAAGTCAGTTAAATCTCTGTGCCTCAGTTTCCTCAACCATAAAATGAGAATAGGAGCACCTACCTCATAGGGTTGTTATAAGTGCTTATTCCATTTTCTGCTGCCTTCCCAAGAGCTGTATTTCACTGATATATGAGTTAGAGCTCTTTTTTCCTCAGTACCCTTGATTTTTTAAATGAAACTACATGCACATGGGTTTGCATGTGACCCCTGACTGCTTGGCACATTTATAAAGAGTGAAATTGTGCCTTTTAAAAGTTTCCTAGAGTTTAACATTTTTAGTAATACTTAATTTTTTCCAATTACATTTAAAATTATTTTTAACATTTGTTTTCTAAAATTTTGAGTTCCAAATTTTTCCCTCCCTTCCTTCCCTTTCCTCTCTCTGAAATCGTAAATTATTTTTAAAAGATTATACATGTACAATTACACAAAATATATTTCCATATTGATTATATGGATCTTAGGGAGACACAGACACATTTTTTAAAACAATGGAGAATATAAAGTGAAAAATAGTATGCCTTGCTCTAATTTCAAATTCCATCAGTTTTTTCTCTAGATAGAATTCTTTATCATAAGTCCTTTAGAACTTTCCTGAATCGTTATATTAATAAGAATAGCTAAGTCTTTCACAATTGACCAGCATACAGTATTGCTTTTACTGTGTACAACATTCTCTTTATTCTGCTCACTTTACTTTTCATCAGTTCATATAAGATTTTCTAGTTGTTGTTTTTTTTAAATCATCTTGCTTGTCATTTCTTATAGAACAGTAATATCCCAAAAGTTTCCTATGGTTTGAAGCATTGCATTGATATAAAATTCCTTGTATGTTTTATTGTGCTGGTATATTTCTCTCTGGTTTGACCTCCTTCCACTGTCTCCAGTCCTGTCACTAGAATGGGGGGAAAAGCATTTGAGGCTACTGGATGGGCAACTACCTTTCTTACTATACTTGCATCATTAAACTAATTTGTAGTACTAGGGGCCAGCATAAAATGTTTTTGGTCCTTCATATCCTAGCTCAGGCTCTTGTTGCTATCTAAATCACTTAAAATAAATCTCCTCATACTTCTCTGAATTCTTCATATTCATAATTTCTCATAGCATAGTAATTTTGCCTTACAAGTTTGACAATGTTTGTCCATTTCCCAATTGATGGGTGTCTATTGTTATAGCATTTTTGGGAATTGATGCAGAGTGAAAGGAGCAGATCCAGGAGAACATTGTACACAGAGACTGATACACTGTGGTACAGTCAAACATAACGGACTTCTCTACTAGTAGCAATGCAAGGATCCAGAGCAAGGTTGAGGGACTTATGAGAAAGAAAACTAGCCACACTCAGAGGAAGAACTGTAGGAGAAGAAACACAGAAGAAAAACAACTTCTTGATCATATGGCCTGTTGGGAATATTTTGGGGGATGTAGACACTAAACAATAACTCTAGTCCAACTATCAATAATATGGAATTAGGTCTTAGACATGTAAAACCCAGTGGTATTGTACATCGGCTACAGGGGAGTGGGGGGCATGGAGGAGAGGGAAAGAACATGAAACATGTAACTATGAGAAAAAATTCAAAATTAAAATTAAGATTAAAAAATTTTTGGTATATATGAGATCTTTCTTCTTGTTTTTGACTACCTTGGATCACATGTCTGGTAGAGAGGCAATTGAGTCAAAGGCTATAGACTTTTTAGTCATCTTTTAGCTTAATTCCAATATTCTTCCTAAGATGTTTGGACCACATCATATCTCTACCTTGAAGAATTAGTGTGTCTGCCTTTTGAATTTAAATTTAAATTTAAACATAAATAGTTGGTTCTGACCCACAGAAACCTGAGCCAGTCAAATAATCCCCAATCACTTATCTCTACTGAGGTGAAATGGATGTGTCTTTCCCCCCAAACAGAAAAACACCAAATTAGGATAATAGAATGGAAAAGAAGTCAAGTAAAAAAGTGGAAATTCCTTGAAGCCAAGGCCTGATTCTCTTGTCTCTGAGTTCTCAGTGCTTAAAATTTAAATATTTGTTCATTAATTGATCAGGTCTCCTACTTTTTATGAAATTTTTGAATTTTTTTGATTAAGAAAACTCACTTTTCAGGGAAATTATAAGGTACAATTAGATCATCTCACGACCTGACATTTTCCTCTTAATTAAAAAGTTATTTTGACAGTTTAATTTTCCCATCTTATGTTCACATTGTGTTCATCTAGGAAATCAAGGTAGTTTCACTTCTTCTTGGGGATGCACTCAAGACTAAGAGCATACTCAATACCATCCTCAATAAACCAGACTCTCTGAGAGGAAACCACTTTCTGGGAGCAGAGGTATCACTTAGATGAAACTAAAGTAGTAATGGATTTAGTGATAACCTAAGGGCCATTCAGTGACATAATTTCTTGCTATATTTTGAGTTACAAGGTGTAATTAATAAATGAGAAGAATGTGTCAGCATAATATAGTAGAAATAGTTCTTCACTTGCTCTCAGGAAAAAAAAAGGTTCATGTCTTGGCTCCTGTATATAAAAGTAGTAAGACAATGAACTTCTTTGAGTACCCATTTTAAAATGAGATGCCATAAATTTTATTTTCACTATCTTGGGAGAATGGAGGAAGAAGCCTGGTATCCAGAGTGAGAGATGGTGAATGGAACTATGATTGCAATGATAAAAGGAATTCTTAGATAAGGACATTCTTTCTATCAATATAGGCCAGCCTCTTCTCTGCCAGTTATCATTTTTTTAAAAACCCTTTCCTTCTGTCTTGGAGCCAAGGCAGAAGAGTGGTAAGGGTAGGCAATGGGGGTCAAGTGACTTGCCCAGGGTCACACAACTGCCAATTATCATTTTAGGAATTTGCCTGAAACCTGGAGATTGTAAGTAACTTGTTTAGGGACACATAGCCAGAATGTATCAGAAGCCGTGATTGAACCCAAATGTTCCTGTCTCTGAGGCCAGCTCTCTCTCCACCATCTCACACTGAAACTGAGTTCAAATCCTGCCTCCTAAGCTTAATTTACTATAGTCCTTGGGTAAACCACTTACCTCCTCTGGGCCACATTATTCCCATCTATAAAATGAAAGAATTGAATTAAAGGGTCCTTGAATTCCCTTCAAATCTATATCAACGCTCCTACACAAGCTCCTGAAGAGATTATTTGGTTTGGAGCATTTTATCTCCCAGCATCTAGAACTGTATCACATAGTATGCACTTAAATTTTTTTGTTAAATTGAGTTGCTTTTAATTGTGATGAGGAAATTGTTTTCATAAACTTTTAAAGAATTAAAGAAATGTGAGATATTGTTATAATATAATAACCATTATTTTGCCCACCTTTCTTTAGATGAGCATTTATAAGGCATTTATTATATGTCAGAAACTGTAAAAGAAGTGGAGATACAAAGAAGGGCACTTTTAAGGTTACCTATTGGACTAGAGTTAGTTAGGCCTCTGAGATTTTGAGAGCCAGAAAACCCTTTTTCCTAAAGAAAATTCCACATTCCAAGAGGTGCCATCAGTGACCTCCAACTTATTTTTTACTTTTGTAAGAGAGCTGCATAATAGCATGACGAATGGGCTGGAGAAATACTAGACATCATGTAGTATTCTCCATCTTCCCAACCCTTTCATATGCCCCAAGTGATTTGTTGCTTAGATGGAATTCAAAAAATATATTGAGAGATATGTCATCCTCCATGAGCACTACCCGACATCACTTTTGCCAGCTGGTTCTGGTACTCATCATCCATGTCTAATTAGCATAAATATTTAGAGCATGAGATTAAGATCATACCTTTTATCCCATGGGATTTAGTGGGTCAGTTTAGCATTGTTTACATGCCATAAAATAGGCTAACAATCAAGATAGAGGATGTGAAGAGATCAGAGCAAGGCTAACACCATTACTGGGAAAGCAAATAAAAGTATATTCCATTCTGATGGGGACTGGGTAATGGCACCTAGGTGGCATTAACTAAATTCTCTCTGAGATTAGGCCAATTAATGACAAATGGCCATTGGAGAGCCTTGGAGTCATTATTCCCCAGGAAACAGACAAAGCTCAGTCAGTCCAAAAGAAGAATTGGAAAGTGGGTCTTAGATACTTACCAGTTTAGTGCGTAGTGCAATAAAATCAGATGGCTCCCTTTCTGATACCTACAGGCGAGTTAATCAAGAAGCTTTGTAGTTCAGAAATCAAGAAATGGCCTGGGAATCTGAGCATACCCATTTCTGTCTAAGTCATTGCCATGGAGGTACCATATGAAATGAATGTGTGTACATGCGTGCGTGCATGCGTGCGTGCGTGTGTGCGTGTGTGCGTGTGTGTGTGTGATGTTTCTTGTTCACCAAGTGAAGAACATATTCATACCCCGCTGAATTAGCATGGAGAAAAGGGACTTGAAATAATGTCTTTAAATACTAAAGCCTTTCATAGGATTTAGTATTTCTCTCACTAGCTTCATTTTCTATTTTCTCATTTGTATTTATATCATTCTATTGCTACACAATACAGCTACAGAATATTTTCTAATAAAACAAAATGTCAGACAAGCTAACTCAAATGTCTTAATGTGGAAAGCATGCCTAGAATTAAATGCATTTCAATTTAATAAATGCTGTCTTAGTATCTGCTGTGAGCAAGACATAGCGATAGATATTGGAGGTTACAAAGATAAAGAGAAATAGCATAATCCTTGTCCCTAGCTTGTAGGTGAATTGCTATTACTGTGTACAACATTTTCCTGGTTCTGCTTAATTCACTTTGTGTCAGTTCATGTAACTGTTTCCAGGTTTTTCTGAAATTATCCTTCTCCTCATTTCTTGTACTAATATTGTATTTACAATTATATATCACAACTTGTAAAGTCAAGGAAGAAGTGTTGGATTTGAATAGTTATAGGGATGGTGAGGATAGATCTAGAGATAGATTGATACAGTCTTTCCAGGGGTAAAGGGTAGAGATGATTTAGTTACAACTTACAAAGTAGAAAAATGGAAGGGATGGTGGTGCAGAAGAGGGTATGGGTCAAATGGCTTGTGAGAGATAGCCAAAACATGAAATGAAGCCTATCTGGGGCCAGGATTAGAAAGAGCTGGCAACTGATATAACCACTAATGAAGGTTACCATATGGAGATTGGGGACCATTTCCACCACAGGCATGGCATTAGTATCTATTTTAACAGAAGTGAGAGTCATGGTAATATAGATTAGCTCTAAACCATGAGAATAATAGCCTGGAGTCTCTTACCCACAGATAAATCCAAAGTATCATATCTTTTGTCTTCAGTACAGTTTTTCAAATAATACATCAAAATCATTGCCTGAAAGAATTCTGTTCAACTCACACAATTTACCCTGGTTCTGCTCACATTTATCTGGGCCATCTACTTCCCTTCTGGCCATGCCTCCTTTTGCTGTTTCCCAAATCAGTAGGCTCAAAGAACATGAGCATCTGTTTGCAGCAAATACACTTAGAAAACCATCACCAACACAAGCTTTTAATGAATGTTAAATGCAAATGGAACAGAAAGGAGAAGCAAGGTATTTTCAGTTGCTCAGGAGGTCTGTTTTGCTCATGTCCTTGCTCAGGCTACAAAAAGGCTTTGAAAAATGGCGTTTTATAAATATTTGACATTATTCATTTCAACAAGCATTTATTAAATGCCTCTTGTGTACAAGGCACTGCCAGGGACTGCATTATAATCATCATCTGGCGATTGTTTCCATGATGGTTTTGAGGCAGTATTGGGGCAGGGGTTAGTTTTGGAATAGGGAGTCAGATTTTTCATTTGACACTCGCTCAGTGTACACATAAGGCACCCTGATGTGCTTCCTTCTTTATTTATTCCCCTGTAGGGGATGGTCAAGGAGTTGGAGTAGACACTGGAAATGTGGGGGAAGTGGATGCCTGTGGGAGGAAGGCAAATATCCTTAATATTCTTTGATCCAAGAACTGAAGTATAATGTCTGTCAGCCCTCCTGGGCTGATCTTCTCTGAAAGATTGAAGGGAGGACATGATGAATGGCACAGGATGAGAAGGATGGGGGACCATCATGATTGGTAGAGAGAGAGCTTACAATACTCAGATCATAGAACTGTCTAAATAGCCAAATCAGTGTTTTAAAGAAAAGAAAGATGATTCTTAGAGGATCTAAGAGCTGGAAGAGACATGAGAAACCATTTATTCCTATCCTTTTTTTTCAGATGAGATTGAGGCTCAGAGAGTTAAAGTGACTTGCCTGGAGTCCCACAGAGTCAGTATTCAACTAGGGAAACTGTCTCTAAGTCCAGTAACATCTTCATTGATTACATCACTCTAATGCCATATAATTTCAAAATTCATCTAGTTAGTTTCAGTTTCTCTAAGGGATCAACAATTGGATCAGTGCTCTGACTCAGAGTGATAAAGAGATGTGCAAATACTCAAGTATTTGCCTGAATAAAATTTAATATACTTGGGAGTCTCTTCTTCCTAGCTTCCCTCCTCCTCCTATATAAATGTTCATTAAGGTAAGTTATATCCAGGTTGCTTTCAGGAATGTTGACTTTTAACCACAAGAATGTCCTATTAAATTGAATGTATTTAAAGTAACACAACATAGTGCGTCTGTATAAAATCACATACTTTTATAAAAGCTTGAGCATCAAGAATGGAGATAAAGCAGACACATAAGGCATAAGTCTACTTTGCAGGGAGAAATGAAGATTCTAGGTTTCTAAAGAGATATGGATAAGATGGAGAAGGAATAACAGTGTGCTTATACCATGTATATAGCAAACTATCAGGCAGCAGAAAGTCATTTTAGTTCTTAAAACATTTTAGCTTCTATCTGCACATAAGTCATCATTCCTACCTCCTACTCCCACCTCCAAGTACCTCTGCTTTGCAGTGACACCACTCAGTTACAGCCTTCTCATCAGAAAGCCTTAATGGAACACCTAATTGCACACTAATTAGCTAAGAGAACACAATCTTGTTGTTGCACCAAATAAACTCAGAATTCCCCTACAGACAAATTCTCATGAAAATTAACAAAAATAGGAGATTGCCAGCTGTTTGATTTTCATTGTTTTTTGGCCAGTTTCTTTTGGCATACAGGTTGATAGTTATCTTCATGACCCTTCTCTGAAAATATCTGTTTAAGAGTCTGTTCTAATAAGTATTTCTAGTCTCAAAGATAACATGAAGGAATAATTTTCAATGTCCAGAAAACTCTCAGAAAAGGATCTTTCATACCAATCTGTTCTCCAGTGAATGTTTACATGAATGGTTCATTAGAAAAATGGGCATTCTCAGTGTCACCAGCCACATTTTATTATTCATCTCCCTATCCCACCAGATGATCCCAGAAAGCAAATGTCTAATCTCTTATGTGTTCAACCTTAGATAAGTTATTTTTCTGAAGTGCATTGGGACAGAGCAAAATAAGCAGAATCAGGAGAACTGTGTACATAGTAACTACAACAGCATAAATGAAAAAGACTTAAAAAGAAAATTGAGCTCTGAGCAATGGAAAAAATTAATGATGGGCTCATAGAAAAGAAGTAAAACACCAAAAACCTACATCCTAGGCCTCAGTTTCTTTGTAAAATGATGGGATAAAATAGTTGACCTATTTATGACCTATATATGCACCCTTAGAGAAAGGAAGTTGAAACAAAAGAGATAGGAAATTGATCCCACTGCCCCCGGATGGTGCCAGGCTAATTAAGGAACTATGATTGGTTCCTTAGATGTGACATGGGAGAGCTAGTGGGTGGAGAAAACAGCTTATAAAGGCATTTTCAGAGGGCTAAACACCCATTCTTGCATTGGTGACACTCTTGCTGGAGACACCACTGTGCTGGTGACTCTTGCTGAAGGGAAACACTTACTCTGGGGACTCTTGCTGAAGAGACTCTCATGGACTTA
The DNA here is from genome assembly GCF_016433145.1 of Gracilinanus agilis. Classification (NCBI taxonomy): domain Eukaryota; kingdom Metazoa; phylum Chordata; class Mammalia; order Didelphimorphia; family Didelphidae; genus Gracilinanus; species Gracilinanus agilis. The sequence continues at coordinate 627,180,756 of NC_058130.1, forward strand.
TGACTAGAAATTGGACCTAAAGGAGCCTTTAATTCCATCAGAATGCAATTAGGGTATTTAACTAAACTTCTCCCTCCCTCTTTCCTACATTTCCCTCTCCTTACTATCTCTACTTTGATTAAACTAAATTGTTAAAGCTATTAACAGACTCATAATTTAATTTTAATTATTACAATTTGGTGGCCTTTAAGTATTAATGCCTAACATGGAGGGGCAGGATATAGAATTCTAGTTATTGTTGCCAGCTATGTGTACCTCAAACCAGCTTTAATTCACTTTCATTCAGTTCAAAAAATTCTTAATAGAAACCCATATGCAAAAGAACTGTGAGCTTTCCTGCTGGGGAACTGCTCCTTGACTGCCACTGCCACTAGACCTGGAATGATTGGATCACCCCCTTCTTTCCCTTGAGATTCACTCTTTCCCATCCAATAAAGTTCATCCTATGGTTTGTTAGCAAAGAAAAAAACTGTGAATAGGGAGAAGGACAGAGATACAAGATAAAATGGTTTTGGCCCTCAAAGTAATTTTAAATTATTAATTATTTTATCATGAATTTCACAAATATGAACATTTTGATAGATACAAAGAACAAAAAATAGGAGTATAAAGTTAGATATATATAAAGTTTTTTTAAAAAATAAAACAATTTATATTATAGTTTTTTGGTATTTATTAAATTTTAACATATATAGTAGGAAAATTGCCCTACTTGCTTGTGTCCCTTTCTGAAATTTCCTATGCTTTTGTGTGTATTTTCCCTCTAAGTAATTTCATGGCGAAGGAGAACATTAACAACTAGGCAGCTGTGGAAAAGCTAGGTACAGGAAATGACGCTTCAGCTGAGCCTCGAAGTGAGTTAGGGATCCCAAGAGCCAGAAGTGAGAAGGGAGAGAAATGTAAGGGTTAAAAATTAATGGTTGCCAAAATATGTAAGAATTAAATTTTAATGGTGTGACTAAAATATATGAAAATTATAAATAATAAGGTAGTTGCTGATTTAAAGTATTATTACTCAAAGTTGAAATGACTTTTAATAGCTTTTATTTACAAAAGAGGTGGAAAGAGTGAAAGTAGAGAAATACAGAAAGGTAGAGAAGACATTTAGCCTATCTATCTAAATATTTCTCTGGTGCTTGACTCAGCCAGGACTTCTTGACCTTCAGCAGGAATTAAACTCTCTCCAGAAGACAGGAAAGGAAAGCCAGCTATTCACTCACCCAAGTTCCCTCCAAAAGGTAGGTCAAGACAATGACTTGAGCTAAAGATGACTCCTGAGACCAACTTTCTTCTTGAAGCCCACTTCCTTCTTGAAGCTGACTCCCTTCTTGAAACCAACTTCCCAGCTCCAGAAATTCAGGGCCTTTTATAGTGGCTTCTTGTCCCTTCCCCTCTTCACAGGAGCCAAAAACAGCTTCCAAATTGCCCAGCACTGTCCAGGAGGGCAGTGTTTTGTGGGATCCACTTCTAACCTCTGAAGGTGTTAAATTCTCATCAAAAAGGGTTCACAGATTTCTGGCTGATTGAGTTTCCAAGAGTGTGAATTCTCTAAGTGGTTTGGGAGCCTAGTTCAAGCTTTTGTTGATGTAATCAAAAGTAGACAAATGAGAGTTAATCCTGTCTTCACAATCTAGTGAGGTACTAAGTAGAGGTACTTAAATTATTGTTAACCAAAGTGTTAGCTCCAACTAGGCAAAGGGAACAAAGGATTCCCTTTTTACAAGTGTAACCTCAGAATAGACAAAGAAAACCAAGAATTTCCTTTTACAGAACATTCTAGCTATGTGGTCAGTTTGTGAAAAGGAATGGGGACAAGAGATTTAATGTCATAGTGTGGGGAATAGAAGTAGGCCATTTTGTCTATGATAAAGGGATTGAAAGGTAAAATCTGTCTAAAAAATATTAGAGCTAAAGGGTGTAAATTGAGCAGTTGATAGAGTTCTAGTCATCAAAACCTGGCTCAAATCTGGCTTCAGATATTTATTAACTATATGACCCTGGGAAAGTCACTTCACCCTGTTTTCCTCAGTTTCCTCATCTGTAAAATGAGCTAGAGGAGGAAATGGCCAACCAACTAGTATCCTTGCCAAGAAAATCCTGAAAAAGATCATAAAAAAGGGTCATGTCTGAAAATGACTGAAAAACAAAAGTGTATAGGGCTTTAAATGAGAAAAAGGAGTTTCTATTATAAACCAAAGGCATTAGTCTCAAAGTTCTATAGCAAGGTAGTGACACAGTCAGACCCAGATTTAACTTCTACTGGCTTTGTAGAAAATAGATTGGAGAGCCTGGAGACATGGCAATCAGCAAGGAAATCTATTGTAATAATTCAGACAAGAAGTAATGAAACCCTAAACTAGAATGGTGACCATATGAAAAGAAAAAAGAGGATGTGGGGAATATTGTGGAGATAGAAGTGACAAGACAGTAACTAATTCTATAAGAAAGGTCTGGGGTACTGAATAGTCAAGAATTACTCCAAGACTGCAAAGCTGAGCAATAAGGATGTTGGTGCTTTTGACAGAAATAGAAAGAGGAATGAATTTTGAATATGCTGAGTTTGAGATGTCTATGGGGCAATGAGTTGGAAATGTCTAACAAAATGTTGATGATGTAGGCCTAGAATTCAGGAAAGAGATTAGGATAGGATATGTAAATATGGGAGTCACCTACATAGGCACTATATTCCAACACATAGGAGCTGATAAGATCATCAGAGAATAAGTGAAAAGAAAGAATAGGGGTCAGAGCATATCTGGAGGGTACAACTTTGTACAATTTAGGCAGCATAGACAATAATTCTACAAAGGAAAATGGAAAAGGGTAGTTAGATGGCTAAGAGGAAAATCTAGAAAGAAAAGTATTGAAAATTCAGGCAGGAGAGACTGAGAGGAGGAATAGTCATTGATATCAAATACTTCAAAGATTCTATCTCTGAAATACCTCTCATATCTGTTTTTCCTCTACTACCCCACAGAAAAGTTTTTCATTACACATACCTAGATTTTAACAGCTATCTCCACTTTCTTGCCCCTTCTTAATACCAGTTGATCCTTCATATCACCACTAGACTAATCTCTTTCATGGATTGATTCAAAGAGTTGTACAATATGATATAATATTGATTCATTCATGTTTTGAAATATTATTTTAAATGGAAAATACTAAATATTCATAATCTCCAAACTACATGGAACAAAAAGCTTCCAAAATATAGATTTAGGAAAAGAAATAAAAATCATGTGGGAATAGGATAAGACATAGGATCCCATTGTTCCATCTGCTATTGGAGTGGGCTCTAAAATGTTTTCAGTGAGATTCTTGGGGATGAGCTGATATGCCAATATATTTATGTAATTACCCAAAAAAAGCAATTATCCATTTGAACAATAGACCTGGAGCATTAAAAATTCAAGAATAATAATTGCCAGATTACATCTAGTGTCTGGACCATTTCCATAAGAATTCTATTGAAATACATGAGAATAAGATTTAACAATAATGATAATATAATAATAATAGCTAGCATTTTATATCATTGGATTTTGTCCTCATTACAGCCCTGAGAGGTAGATGCTATTATTCGTATTTTACAGATGTAGAAGTGGAGGCAGGAAGAGGTTAAGTAACTTGTCCAGGTTCACATAGCTACTAAATATCTGAGGAGGAACTTGAAAACAAGTAGAGGAACAGTGAAGGCTCATAATAGATGCTTATAATTATACTTATAAAATGTAACATACTTTTCCACACTCCTCCCCTTCCACCTTTCAATTCCTTATACCTTAGAGCCCTCCATGTACTCTTTCATCCATTGATACTGACTTCCTTGCTGTTCCCCCTACAAAATATTCCACTTCTTAGTTACATTCTCTCTGGAGATCTACCATGTTTGGAATGTTCTCCTTCCTTTTCTTTGTCTCTTGATTTCTTTCAAATTCCAGTAGAATCCCACTTTCTACAGAAAGTCTTTCCCAATCTCTCTTAACTCTAGTGGCTTCCCACTATTGACATCCAATTTACTCTATCTTTTGTTTGCATACATTAGTTTGCATGTCATCTCTTCCATTAAATTGTGAGCCTCTTTATGGCAGGAACTTTTGCTTTTCTGTGTATCCCCAAACATTTAGCATAGTCCCTGGCATATAATAGGCACTTGAATAATTCTTACTTAACTGACTGACTGACACTGACTTACTACTAAAAGGAGTCTATGAAACCATAAAGATGCAAGAAACTAAACCAAAAGCCCCTCTAAGGACAACATCCATGTTGACTCAATCTTAATGCTGACAGGGAATGTTGAAAAATTGAGAGATTCAAGCCTATTTATTTACAGAAGAAAAAAAAGGAATCCTTGAAAACAATATAAGAATAGGACATTATTAGAAGAAATAACTGAACGTTCATGTTGATTAATGTGAACTTTGTAAGATATTGATAGAAACTAGGCAATGTATTCCTTCAGATTAGAAAAGTTTAGCTCCTACTGAATAGGTAGAAAGAATTAAATATGTAACCAAAATTAGATATAAAAAGTTCTTTATACTTCATAAACTAATAGTTATCATATTTACATAGAAAAACCACAAATCCCAAAGTATTCTTTTGAAGTCAAAAAATAAATTCTATTTTAACTAGAATGGTGATGGTGAACCTTTTAGAGATGGAGTGCCAGGCCCTGCTCCCACCCCATCCCACAAACTGAGTTCTTCATTTCCCCCACTTCACCTCCAGCATCCCACCCTTACCACAGACAGGGGAGGGAAGAAGCTCCCCCATTGGCTACTGGGCAGAGGAGCAGGTTATGAGAGGTGCATGGAGAGGAAGAGGAGCATGACCCTAGTGCTCTGCTCCCCTCCAGCTATGTGCCATGCTGTGAGCTATGTTCCCCTCCAGCCTAGCTCCCCTCCAATTCCACCACAGGCATCACCTTCACCACAGACTCAACAGGCTGCGAACTGCATATCACCCTCATTCAGCATGTGAGCCCCCTCCCTTCCCAGTGCCTTACCCCAAACAGGGGAGGGAGGAACCACTCCTATTGGGCTGCTGGGAAGATGGGTGGGAGAAGTGAGGAATGTCCTCAGGTGCATGAAGATGGGAAGAGGAACAGCTTCGTCTTGAGTCCCTCTGGCTTTCTAGTAAGGAACTCTGTTGGGCAACTGTAGACGTGCCCATTGAAAGGGCTCTGTGTGCTCTTTTGGCACACGTGCCATAGGTTTGCCATCATTGAACTAGAATATTATCACAGATAAAATGATTGTCTAAAGTTGTCAAACCACAACATTGACTCATAAAATTTAAGAAAGTTTTAAATAAATGTTGTCATATGGAACATTCATAACTTTCTATTTGGAATGAAAACCTTCCAAAAGGGAATATATCAAAATCATGTAAGAAGCAGAAATATATATCATGCATGTTATCCTGTCTTCACAGTAGAATGAAAACTTTGTGAGATCAGGGGCTTTTTTATTTTTTCTATGTATCTACAGTGTTTATTAGTGCCTAGCACACAAGTAGCATTTAATAAATGCATACTGAATTGAATTGTATCAATTAAACAATGTAATGATGATATAAAGGAAGAACTGGGGATAATGGAATTTGTTGTGGTGAGACAGAGAATTCCTATTAGATTTCTCAGCTTCCTTTAAATGAAAATATAATGGATCAATTTAACAAATTCGATTTAACAAATATTTAATGACCAAAAGAATGTTTACACCTGCCAAGGGAGAACAAATAGGATTGTTCCATGGTAAACACAGCTGTTCTTTTCAGAGATCTCAGAAGTCATAGTGGCTAACAATTCTTCCATTCTGACTGATCCAAAATGCATGGAAACTATAGGGATTAACTATGTAATCCCATTTATTTAAAAAACCACAAGGGATTCAAATGACATTTAGCTAAAATAGCCCTACTTCAAATCCAAGTAAATTCAATTCTTATTAACCACAAACAAAAAAGGACAAAGGATGTGGTAGTATATTATATAGTATACTAATATACATCAGCCTTGAGTTGATGGGCTCTGAAAATTCCCTTGCCATAAATATACAATCTCAAAGTTTTCCTAGATTTGTCTCGATTTTTCAGACAACTTTGATAGAATGCCTTGAAAGAGTTTGTTATCATCGGATGACTAGATGATTACATCCTTCCTTTCAAGAAGATATGATTTCATTGATCCATGAACTTGTCATCTTCATTCCAATGATCCTTGCATGAGTCATCTCAAGAAAATCATCCATAAGAATGAGGCTGGTCCCAAATGGAGTGGTATCATTCCTGAGGACAATGAATGTATCTGATTGATTCTCCATCCTCTTATCCTCGCTGTCAGTACCATTAGGAATCAAATGCAAAGCTCTGGTCTCAATTTTCATAACATCAAAGAGAAAGGTTTTCACCTGTCTCTGAGATGATCTCACTCATTATTTACTTCATAATAATTCCCGGGTCTAGTCAGGACACTAGGGACAGCAAATTGATCCTCTTTGGAACTAATCTAAACTCTAACTTCTTTGTTCTTCTTGAGAAATACTGTTTATCAAATACTCTTTTAGAGGTGCTCTTAGAAGAATAATGGTCTTTGGGGCTTATGGACTAGATCTAGGATTTGTAGGCCCACCAACACAAATAGATAACTTTGGTCGTAGAGAGAGCTGCCTGGAGCATGGAGGGTTAAGGGAGTTGCCCAGAGGCATATAGCCAGTTTAAGTGTAAGAAGCTATACTTGAACATGTATCTTACCTGACCTTGAGGCCACCTCTCTATCCATTATGCCACACTGGGTCTGTGTGTGTGTGTGTGTGTGTGTGTGTATTATTGTATTCATTTGGATATAGCTAGTGATCCAGAAATAGGGGAATGATAAGAGAAACAGCCTCTTAAAAGGAGTGGCAAAGGTACTTTAAAGTTCAGTGCTTTTTCCTTTGTAAAGAGTTGTCCCTGAACCTGGTTACAAACAGGTCTGAGTGTTAAATCCTCTGTTTGGAAGTAAAGTCAGAATTTATACTGATGGCATGGAGACTTGTTGTATGATGTGAAATTTCTTAGGTAAACCACAACCCTTTATCAAAATAGGGTTAATGAAAACTTGGTAGGTAAAAAGAACAACAAACACTTTTTTACTTCAAAAACTAGTATCTAGCAAAATGCTATACACAGTGGACCTTTGAGGGTCCTTCCCTCTCATACACAGCTCAAATGTGATCATTTAATTATTTAAAAACCTTCATCCTCTTCCCCCATAACCTTGTTCTTCCTTCTGTATTCCCTATTTTTGCCATCCCAGTCATCAAAGTTTGAAACCCTAGAATCATATTTGACCTTTCCTTTCTCTCACCACCTCTCTCCCCACACACATCCTACCAATTGCCAAGAATAAGAATAAATTTCTAAGTTGTCTTTCTGCCTCCAGTCCCTTCTGCCTCCACTTTAACCTTCCTAGAATTGCCAAATAATACACAGGACATATTGCAGAGATTGAGGAGTAAAAGGGTGGTGAGAAAGTAGGGTCCATGACTATATATTTCTTTCTAGAAATTTAAGAGGAAAGATAAGAGAGGGATATTGTTTTTGTTTATCAAAGAAAAGGAACAATGAGAGGGGAAGGAGAGCTAGAGGGGAATGCAGAGAAAGAGAGAGAGAGAGAGAGAGAGAGAGAGAGAGAGAGAGAGAGAGAGAGAGGAAAAGTAATTCAGTAGGTCCTAAAGGCCTATAGAATATGGAATTAAGGACACATGTGGAACCATGTCAAAGAAGTATACTACCTTATGGATATCTGAGGCCAAAGCAAAGGAAAATATGGGCAAAGATATATAGAACTTTTTGATATGTTCAGAGTAGAAAATAAAGAAATTCATGATGAGAGATAGTAAGGAGGAAGTGAAGCCATCTGCAGAGCATGGGGGGAGAAGCTGAGGGTTTGTGAAGAGCAGAGAAAGTCAGGAGTAGTCATTGTGGGATATTGTAATTGGGAATTGATCAAAGATGAATAAAAGAATTTTAATATGATAGTGAAGGCCCATTTAAAATTAGATAATTCCAGACAACCTTCACAGTCTTAATAATTCATAAATTTCAGCCAAATTGAGTCTAGCTAGTCTCCAATCTGAAACTGCTCTCTTCTTTATGCCTGTAAAGTCCTCTCTAAATCCATGATTATGAAAATATACTCTTCCTTCAAAGTTTAACTTAGATGCCACTGATAGTGTACCTAAACATTTAGAATAATATGTTAGCAGAGGCTATATATACCTGTAGAATTGAAAGTAGATCTCACTGGAAAAGGGAGATGCAACCATTTTCTGTGGGTCAAATACAGGTTTCCTGGTATCCAGTAAGCAATCTAAGCAATCACCATGAATGCTTGCACAGGATTTCAGAATGCTTTTTATTCATACTAAGACACAAGATAGAGAAAAGATTAAAGAGACTGTAGCTATAATATTTGTATTCTGACATTACTAGAGGGAACTTTGGTTAGGGGCAAAATGAGCCAAATGGTATGATTTCAGCTGAATGACACAAAGTTGAATTTATTTATTGGTCTGTGTAAACCAAGAGTCTGGGGCTCTAAGCCATGGGTTATATATTTAATTCTTCTGGTTCTGGTAGTTGAACTCATGGAGGGAAGTTAGGTTATATCTTATTAGCTATTCCTTTATCTTGGGCTTCAAACTCTTAGTTTACCCCTCTTGTTCTTTATTGTCCAATCAAAAAATCATTCTACTTAGCAGAAAATAGAAAAAAATAGAAAAATAAAATAAAATACCTATGTGACCTTAAACAATCCACTTAACTTCCCTAGGTCTCATTTTCCATATCTTTAAAATGAGGACACTGCACCAGAGAACCATCTAATACAACAGGCATACTAGAGCACTATAGGCAGTACAGTGGCATGATGTAATAGAGTGCTACTCCTGGATTCAGGAAGACCTGAATTCGAATCTGGCCTCAAGAATTTACTAATTATGTGACCCTGAGGCAAGCCTCAATTTCCTTGATTATAAAATGAGGATAATAATAGCATCTAGTTCCTAGGGTTATTGTGAGAATCAAATGATATATTTATGCTTAGTATAGTACCTGCTGCAAAGTAAGCAGTAATATAAACTCTGTTATTATTATACAACAGATAATATTTTAAAGGGAAAAAATGACAAAGGAAAGAGAAAAACAATCAGAAAACTGATTAATATATAGGAAAAATCAGAAATTATATACAACGTTTCACACCTGTAGCTACCTCAGCTTTGCAGTGAATTAGGAGATAAAGGGAAGGGTCTTCTCATATCTCTTCTTTGAGGTCATACTTGTTCTTTATAATTTTTCAACATTTGTTTTTGTTTTGTGGTGATTATTCTTTCCAATTACATTGCTGTTGTTTTTGTGTATATTATTTTGTTACTTCTTACTTCACTCCACATCAATTCATATAAATCTTTTCATACATCTCTATATTTATCATATATACCATATCTTATGTAAGATTTAAAATTGGGAGTTTTTGACTCAATAAGAGAATTATAAAGTAATATTGTGGTCACCAATTATATAATATTTGCCCCTAAATCAAAATGACTGTTAGCAGCTTTTATTTACAAGGTAGAAAAAGTGAAAGTGGGAAATGTAGAATAGAGCCTTAATAAGCCTACCAGCCCTTCTCTGGTGAAGTTCAGCTCAGTCCCCTGCAGGGGCTTCCCCAAGTCCCAATCTCCATGTGGATTTCCTGGTAATCCTCAACCAGAAGTCACAGTAGTGTCTTAAGCCAGAGTTCCAACAATGCAGAATAACTCCAAGTTTTTGAAAAGAAAGTAGCTCCACTCACCCATGCAAAATCCAGGGAAAGAGTTTCCTCCAAAGTCAAGGCGGGAGTCTCTGGAAACAATCTCCCCAAACACCAGGAAAGGAATGGTAGAAGGCCATGCTCATTCATCTCTTCTTTTATGCTCCTTTTCCACATCATTTCCTGTCTCTCCCTGTTCTTTACAGAAACCAATTGCAAACTTTCAGTTTGCTTAGTCCTACCCAGGGCTGGGCAGTCCCCTTTGGAGGTGAGAGTTTTTGACTTGTGAACTCTCTTACTTGAGTATTGAGTAGGGGTGCTTTGAGTTCTTGATTGACTGAGTTAAAATTTGCTAATTGGTTTCATTAAAATAGACAAAGAGAAATCACTTTATCTTCACACTTACATACAGTAAAATAATAATCAAGTGTATTCATGTACCATAATTTGTTTAGCCATTCCTCAATTAATGGGCATCTACTTTTTTTCCCCATTTCCTTGCAATTATTTAGAGTGCTATGATAAATATTTTAAAACACACAGTGACATTCTTATTAACTCTGTCTTTGAGGCATATTCCTAATAGTTGAATCTCTGAGACAAAAATCACCTAACTTTATTTTCATAATTCTGAATTTATTTTTAAATAGTAAAATTAATTCACAACTCTTCCAACAATGTGCCAATATGCTCATCTTCCCACAATCTCTATTAACTGTTCCCATTGTTTGCTTTCATTGATTTGCTGGATAAGCATTTTCTTATTAATAACAGCATTCTTTTGTTAATTTGCAATTCCTCCTTTGAAAATTGTTCATATACTGTGACCATTTATCTTTCAGGGAATGGCTTTTGGTCATATCCATCCATACATATCCATACATATATGTATCTCTTAATTGTGTATACATTATGGATACCAAATTATTATCTTTTAATTTGAGATAAAAATTTTTCCCTGTATGACCATTTCTCTTCTTTTCATAGAAGCTTGAATCTTGTGTATAAGTGCATGTAATCAAAATCATCTATCATTTTCTTTTGTAATTGTTTCTTTCTCTTTTTCAGTTATTACTATATCTCCTAAAAAAAGACTGTATGTTCTACCCACAGTTAGAAAACGAATATTATCTGCTTCTTTTTTATGGTATAATCTTTAATATTGAAGTCACATATTCATTTTGAATCTATCAGCTCTTTTCTAGCTGCTGGGTGCATTCAACTTCTTCTCATGAATAGTTCAGTGGAAAGAGAACTGGACATGGCTTCGGAGAATTGAATTCAAATCTTAACCTCTGATGCATATTCCCCATGTGACCTTAGGCAAGTCATATGTGCTTCCTGTGCCTCACTTTCTTCTTATATAAAATGAGAGAGTTGGACTTGAATGGATCCTGAGGGTCCTCCTACCTTTGGGTTTGCAAACTTTTTTCTTGTCCATATCACTTTTCTATGTGTTTCTTCCTGACTGATTATGATCCTTAGGCACTGTTGGGATATAGCATGTCATCTCCCCATGCAAGAGAGTTATTTGAATAACTACATTTCCAATTTTGATGAATAATGATTACCATATTAAATTTTGATCAAACATGTCCCCAAAGTGATCAATATGTAGTTTATTCCCATATGCTAAGAAAATATACACTTTTTTTCAAGGAAGAATGAGTGAGATTATTAGGGTGAATTGTCAAACACAATATATCACAATATACTATGACTAGAATTCAAAAGATTATTTTAATATATATAATGGAAATGTGGCAGAGAAAGAAAGCTGAAGATACTTCTTATGATCTTATCTAGTATCAAGCATTTGCCATCTGAATGCCAACTTTCAGGAAGAGTAACATACCTAATAGGCACTGGACTGTGTGTTTAACTACTAAAAATGGCATTATAAAAATCAATGATTAGATCAATGACTCACTCCCATATTCTGAATATGCTGTACTTTAGCAATCATGATGGAAAGCCAATATAGAGAAAATAATTCAAGAAACCTTCCAATGGAAAAATTGCTGACTAGGGTATCACCATTTTTTTACAGGGTAGGATTTTATAGAATGCCACAAATACTTGATGGTAATTCCTTTGGGTGAATGAGCTTTGGGGAGGTTTTACTGTGTGACTGGGAAGAAAAGAGTAAAGTTGTTTTATGAAGAATTGAAAGTCAGGATAAATAAGAGGAGGCTAAGAGATGGCATAACAACTGTCTTAAAGGAGACATAGCTTGATCTGAGAAATTTAGATTCGAGGCACTAAGAAATAACTTGCAGATATAATTAAGGAAACAGAGGGCCTCTGATATAGTGGAGAAAGCACTAATCTATGTTCAAATGTAACCTCTGATGTTTACTTACTGTTCATGGACAAGTCATTCAAGTCCATTGGCTTCCGTTTCCAAATCAGTAAAGTTATAGGATTAAATTAGATGATCAGGGCAGCTAGGTAGCACTGTGGATAGAGTGCCAGAGTCAGGAGGATCACGGTTTAAATACAGCCTCAGATACTTCCTAGCTGTGTGACCCTGTCTTGGGTAAGTCATTTAATAACAATTGTTTAACACTTGCCCTCCTATCTTAGTGTTGTTACAAAGGCAGAAGGTAGAAGTTTTTTAAAAAATAGATGATCTCTGAATCTAGAGCCTTCTAGCCCCAGATCTATGATCTTTGAAGAACTGTAGAGAGAAAAAAAAATCAGATCAATATTTTCCTGAATTTAAAAAAGGAAGAAGATGGTGAATTATGCCACTATATATTAATGTATTCTAAATCCACTCTCAATGGAATTCTAAAACAGATTTTTTTTCAGTTTATGAACACTTAGAGATTCAATATGGCAAGAATAAATCATGCTAAACCAACTTTTTTGGATAGGATTGCCAGACTAATGGATCATGGGATGGCTGAAGATGTATATATTCCACCTGGAATTCAGTAAGGTAGTTGGGGAATTCTCTCACAATATCCTGGAGATAAGATAGGCAGATTTGGGCTGGATGATAGTAATTAGGTGAATGTGAAATTGATTGAATGGCTGTCCACAAAAATTTTTTATTAAAAATTGTATCAAAACCTAAAGAGGCATATAGAAGCTTACTGCAGAATTGTTCTCATCTGTTTTGATCAAAATGTTTATCAGCAAGTTGGTTTCAAAAAGAGATAGCTCTAGATCATAAATCATATTATAAAATAGTACTTTAAACTAATTTTTTCCATGAAAATGGAAGTCAGAGAAATAGATTTACTAAGAAAGGCCAGGAAGTTGTACTTTCACTAGACTTATTCCATCCACCATTGTGATTCAAAGTGAGTCAAGAGGGCAATCATGGACATTATGAGTTACATATCAAAGAGTCTGATAGTAGGGAAGAAAAAAAATCTTGCTGTAACCTGTCCTGGTCAGCCACGTCTGGGGTCTTAAGTTCACTTCTAGTTACCATATTTTAGGAAAAACTAGAGAACATTTAGACAGAAAATTACTGTGGTAAATATCCTTAGAAGAATAGTTGGAGGAGTCAGGGATACTTAGTATGGAGAAGATAAGACTGGAAAGGGAGGTCAATACAAAAACTCTCTTCAAGTATTTCAAGAACTATTTTGTAGGAAAAGGATTTGATATGATATGCTTATTCCCAGATGTCAGACCAGAAATAATAAGTAGAAATTTTAAAATGGCAAAATTAGTTTTGATGTTAGGAAAAACATCCTAATGGTTATAATTGTTGCTTCTGACTCTCTGGACTTTACTATCATACCTTAGTTGCCTTCTCACTTGAAACACTTCTCTGTCCTATGGGTCCCCTTCTCATATACCTGAGTTCTTCCCAGGGTATTTTAGAGGAGGGTTAAAGCCATATGGTTCTGATTCTCTACCTGGCTCTGCTCCTGATCAGAGATCAATACTATGGACTTTGACACCATGCCTCAAAACTGTTAATCAACCCTGTCTTTGGATCCATCTTGTGTTTTATCTATCTCATTTTAGAATGTGAGCTCCTCGAGGCTAGGAATTATATTTCTTTTTTCTCATATCCATATCCCTAGCATTTCACACATTTCCCCTGACATAGTAAGCAATTAATAAATGCATGTTTTCTTAATTGTTTATTACTTCATGAGGAAGTAGACTCCTCTTCAAAAGAAGCCTTTAAATAAAACTGTATGACAGTTGTTGAATACAGTGTAGAGATTTTACCTCTGGCAAAGTTTGGCCTAGATGGTATCTCAGGTACGTTCCAACATAGAGATTAATTTTGTAATTCTGTGAATTTGTCTTTTCTTTTTAGTGCATTTTAATTTGAGTTGACACTAGAAGCATTCATGGAAAGATGCTATCTCAGTGATTAGCTTTCTTTGGAACACATTAAATGATGAACATGTCATACTGGATTGTGTTTCTTGAATTTTTTAGCACTAGACATCAGCAAACTTTTCATTCTGAGGTATAGGGGAAAGATACCAGAGCAGAGGGTAGTACAAAATGTTTTATCTATACAAATAATTGATAGAGTAAGTTTTTAAAATGCCAAGGGAATGTTGCAAAGTTTGTTGAAGGAGTCAAACAGAGGGAAAATAATTAGATATGAATATTCCTTTTGAAATCTAGGCTACATGACTAATTTGAAAATAGTACTGAATAGAATTCATGTATGCATTCATGTATTCAATTAATACTTAGGAAGCATTGGTTTTATTTTATTTTATTAAATATTTTACTTTTACCAAATACATGAAAAAAGTTTAACATTCTTTTTTTTAATTCTGAGCTCCAAATTCTTTCCCTCCCTTCCTCCTTTCACTCCTCCCTGAAATGGCAAGCAATTAGAGATAGGTTATACATACACAGTTATAAAACATATTTCCATAATAAGTCATGCTGTGAAAGAAAACAGAGACCCAAAACAAACAAACCAGAAGTAAAAAAAAATAATTTAAACTTGAAAAAATATGTCTTTCCACTTCCAGGAGGCAAAATGGTAGAGTGAGGAATGCTTCAAGTTCACCCAAACCATCTCAAATAGCCATATATGAGTGTACACACACACCACAAACACACACTTACACACACACAACACTGCCTCAAAAAAATTCTAGAGTGGAAGAACCAACAAAAGACAGAGAATAATACTGTTTTAGACCAAGAAAACATAGAGGGAAAGCAGGAAAGATTGGTCTGACTAGAGTGAGAGGGGAAAGAAGTGGAGCAGTGTGAGGAACAACCCAGTGAATGTAGAGGAGAAACCCAGTGCATGCAGGGGAGCAGTACTGAGAAATAGTCTAATACTCTAAGGACCAGAACAACCAGGAGAGGAGGGAGAAAACTGGTACAAGAACCATTGGGGGAACCCTCAGCATGAAGGGCAGCCCAGCACTTGGAACACCTAGAGAAGCTGGCAACAGAGGAGCAGAATCCAGCTTAATCCAATACATATGGCATCCAGGGGAATACAGGGACAATACTCCCTACACCCAAAGAACAGAACTAAACTTCAATATATAAGCAAGACCACCAAAAATAAAAGGCTAGAAAAAATGAATTAAAGACAAAGGAGAAAACTATTCTTAAAAAATTACATTACTGACAGGGAAGATCAAAATACAAACTCAGCAGATGACAACAATGTCAAAATTGAAACACTTGAAGCTTCAGAGGAAAGTGTGAAAGGATATCAGGCCCAAAAAGAATTCCTGGAAGCACTTGAAAAGAAGTTTAAAATCAAATAATAAAAGTGGTAGAAGAAAAATTGGGGGGGGGGGGGAATGAGAGTTTCAACATCTTGGTTAAAGATATGCAAAACTCAATGAAGAAAGCAACTCCCAGATAACTAGAACTGACCAAATGGAAAAGGAGATGCAAAATTCTACTGAAGAAAACAACTTCCTAAAAAGTTAAATTTGGTCAAATGGAAAAGGAAGAACAAAAATTTGATGAAAAAAGTTTCTTAAAATTAGAATTGGGCAAATGGAAGCTAATAACTCCCCAAGATATCAGGAAATAATAATAAAATTTTAAAACATTTAAAAATAGAATAAAATCTGAAATCTCTTTCTGGAAAAAACAACTGACCTGGAAAATAAATCCAGAAGAGATAATCTAAGAATCATTGGAATATCTGAAAGCCATCCCCAAAAAAGATCCAGAACATCATATTGCAAGAAATTATTAAGGAAAATGTCCTGACATTCTTGAATAAGAGAGGAAAAATAGAAATTCAAAGAATCCACCAATCATCTTCTGAAATAGATTCCAAAATAAAATTCCCAGGACAATTATAGCTAAATTCCAGAACTCTCAGTCCAAGAAGAAAATACTGCGAGTCAGGAAAAAAAATTCAAATGTCATGGAGCCACAGAATTGGACTCAGAATTTAACAGTACCTAGAAAATTCTACATTAAAGGACTAGATGGCATGGAATATATTTCACAAGGCAAAGGGCTACAAATACAACCTATAATCAATTACCCAGTGAAACTCACCATAATTCTTCAGGAGGGAAAATGGTCATTTAATTAAATACATAACTTCCAAAAATTTTTAACAAAGAGAACAGATCCAAACAGAAAATTCAAAATAATTCAGCACAAAAAAAAATCTTGATTTTCATGCAGATTCCATCAGTTCTTTCTTTGAAGGCAGATGACTTCTTATCATAAGACCTTTGGAATTGTCTTGGATCATTGTATTGCTAAGAATAGCAATCATTCCCAACTGATCATCTTATAATATTGATGTTACCATGTAGAATATTCTGCTGTTCTGTTCACTTCATTTTGCATCAATTCATGTAAATCTTTCTAGGTTTTTCTGAGAGCATACTGCTTGTCATTAAAATTTTTACCACCCTAAAAAGTGCATTAGTGTCCCAATTTTACCATATCCCTTCCAACACTTATCATCATTTTCCTTTTCTGTCATATTAGCCAATTTGATAAATATGAGGTGGTACCTCACAGTTTTAATGGGCATTTCTCTAATTGATATTGATTTGATTTTTTTCAAATGACTATAGACAGCTTTGATTTCTTTGTCTGAAAACTGTCTCTTCATATCCTTTGAACATTTATCAATTGGGGAATGATATGAATTCCTATAAACTTGACTCAGGTTTCTATGTATTTGAGGAATAAAGCCCTTATATAGCCCACTTGCTATAAATCTTCCCCCCAGCCTTCTGCTTTCTTCCTCTTCCTACTCCTTTTCTTCTCCTCCTCCTCCTCCTTCTTCTCATCCTTCTCCTTTCCCTCCTCTTCCTTCTTTTCCTTTTCCTCCTCCTCCTTCTAAAATATCCTTATCTTCTGTCTTAGATTAATATAGACTATTGGTTCCAAGCTAGAAAACTGGTAAGGGCTAGGCAATAAGGGTTAAGTGATTTGTGCTAGGTCACAAACCTGAGGAAGTGTCTGAGGCCAGATTTGAATCCAAGACCTCCTATTTTTTAGGCCTGGCTCTCTATCCACTGAGCCACCCTCCTACCCATTCTTCTTTCCTCCTAATCTTGGTTGTACTAGTTTTATTTGTGCAAAATCTTTTTAATTTAATATAACAAAATTTTGGCACTCCAGTCCTGGCACTCTATCCACTATGGTATCTAGCTGCTTCTCCCCTAAATATTCTTATATTATTGCCATTAATTTCTAAATTAGGTTCCCATTTTGACTTATCTTGCTATACAGTGTGAGTTGTTGGTATGAATTTAGTTTCTGCAATGCTAATTTCCAGTTTTCTAAGAAGCTTTTTTGTCAAATAGTGAGATTTTGTCTCCAAAGCTTAGATATTTGAGTTTATTAAACACTAGATTACCATAGTCATTTAGTACTATATATTTGTATTAACCCACCACTCTATTTCTTAGCCAGTAGCAGATTGTTTTGATTATTGCTACTTTAATAATACAGTTTGAGATCTGGTAAGGGTAAGCCAATTTCCTTTACATTTTTTTCTTGATATTCTTGACCTTGACCTTATCCAAGAACAATTAACATTATTCCAGTTATTTAGACCTGACTTTCTAGAAAAGTGTTTTCTAATTGTGTACATAGAGTTCTTGGATTTGTCTTGGCAGACAGACTGCCAGGTATTTTTTATTGTCTAGAGATATTTTATTTTATTTTAACCCTTACCTTCTGTTTTAGAATCAATCTTTTGTATTGGTTCCAAAGCAGAAGAGTGGTAAGGGCTAGGTATTGGGGGTTAAGTGACTTGCCCAGGGTCACACAGCTGGGAAGTGTCTGAGGCCAGATTTGAACCTAGGACCTCCCATATCTAGACCTGGATCTCAATCCACTGAGCCACCCAGGTGGCCCCTCTGGAGTTATCTTAAATGGAATTTCTCTTTCTATCTCTTAATGCTAAGCTTTGCTGATAATACATAAAATGTTGGTGATTTATGTGGTTTTTAAATTTATGTTACTTATTTTGTTTTTATGATTCGTGTTACTTACTTTCTAGGCAACCTTATCAATGTTTGTAGCCAGTGGTATGTTTCTTTATAATGAAGTTCTCCAGATCTTCCTCAGTTTCTACTTAATAATTCCCTCCCCTTTCTTAAATGTGCTAAACAACAATGCCACCAAAAATATTCAAATGAATAAAACCCTATTTCTCAGGAAGGACAATGATAACTAATGATTATTATTATATTTTCATGTAATGCTCTAAGGTTTGCAAAGTTCCTTACATGTGTTATGAGATAGCTATGTGTACAGGAGATAGCATTTTAGACTTAATGAGGAAGGTCTGAGTTCAGATTCTGTCTCAAAAACTTAGTATCTTGGACAAGTCATTTAGCCTAGTTCAGTCTCTACATCCTCATCTGCACAGTGGAGGTAATAATAGACCCTATTTCACAGGCTTGTTCCAAGCATTAACTGAAATAACATTTTAAAGCCCTTTGCAACCTTAAAAGCAATATAAATATTAGCTACTTTTATGATGATAATGATGATGATAATAATTCATCTGATCCTCATAATTCTGTGAGGTAGTTGCTGTTATTATCTTCAGTTAATAGATGACAAAATGGATCCAGAAGGAAGTTAAGTGATTTTTCTGTTCTTTATTGTCATATATATATATATATACATATATATATATTTTTTGGTCATGACTAATTCTTTATGAACTTATTCTGGGGTTTTCTTGGCAAAGATACTGGAGGTAACTTTCCATTTCCTTCTCCAGCTCATTTTAAAGATGAAAAAACTAAGTCAAACAGGGTTAAGTGACTTGCTCAGGGAGGCACAGTTACTAAGTGTCTGAGACCAGATTTGAACTAAGGAGGATTGTTATGATGATAATAACAGATAATTTGGAGAAGCAGATAAATGTGTCAGGGCCAAATAGAGCCTCAAGTCAAGAGCCACAGATTGACAGGCTTCAGTGAGGAAGGAGGGAGTAAAACACTTCTGGATCTCAAACCCCTCCCCCTAAACAGTTGCTGGTTTCAGTTGGTAATGAAAGCAAGAATGAGATTCTTCTGGTAAGTTTCTGTTATGGCTGAAACCCCAATGATGTTCCTTTTCTTTAATTTATATTCCTCACAGATCTGATAGATGAGTAAAAAGAAGCTAGCTATATAACTGTTGAGGACAGAGATCTTAAACTGGCAGCAGACAGGATTCAAACTAGATGTCCAGACTGAGTTGTGAGTATTCCCCCAAATAATTACCAGTCACAGATTTGAAGGTATAGGTTATATTAGAAAATAACAAGGAAACTAGAGAGGTTAATGAAGGTATTTGAATAAGGAAAGGTGATCCTGAACTATTAAGGTTGAGGCTACCCTTCCCCCTTCACCAGAGGGGTGAAGGCACCTAACTGAACTTGTTAGATAATTTATATATCTAATCACTAAATCACTAGGTAGTTATATATTGATATTAACGAAGAATAATTTTAACAAGCAGGCTAACCCTATGAGTAGAAACCACTGGCTTATGCTACAATGGCCACCTCAGGTGAACCCCCAAGTCTGGAGTAGTAAGCAGGGTGTCTGCTCACTTCAACCTCCACAAAGTAACTGCCTCAAACCCTTCTCAACTGCCCCCTCACCCAAAGTTCTCCAGGGGGGTCCCCTGGAATTCTGGGTGAGGCTATCCCTGTATCTTTGCAGGGATTCCATGCTTTGCATCTCCACACAACAGGATGAATCTTCCTGAGTCTAGGCTCTGCATATCCACTGAGCCCCCAACTATCCCTGGCAACTTGCCCAGAGTCCTACAAAGTTAGAAAATATCTGAGTCAGAATTTAAACCCAAGTCCTCCTGGCTCCAGGTTGAACTCTCTCTATACTATACCATTAAAAGCCATATTTCATGATGGGTCTTTGCATTGGACATTTTATTTTTTCCAGTGAAATAAATTAGGTAATTATTGATCCTTGCTACTCCCTTTTCAGCAAAGTTCAAGTTGAATTCCTCTGATGCTGTTCTTTTTCTTAATGAAATTCTACAAATCACTGTGATAACCAGTTAAAAATTGAGCTAAATTATGGTGTTGCAGAAATGCAATCACTTTTAATCATAGAATCTTAGAGTTGAAAGAAACCTTAAAGGACATCTCTCCCACCCCCATGCCCAATATATGACAGTGACAGAGGCTCCCAACATCATATATCATACAATATTAAATTTTCTAGGGACTCTTGTTCTCCTATAGTCAGAGGTGACAACCAGGACACAGTATAGCCAAATAAATGGCATTTTATTCCCTGGATCAATTTCCATGCCTCTGCCTTTCATTTAAAGAATGTCCTAGAGAACATAAGTACTTTGATTCCAGATAGGACTTAACAT
Source organism: Gracilinanus agilis (assembly GCF_016433145.1). NCBI lineage: Eukaryota > Metazoa > Chordata > Mammalia > Didelphimorphia > Didelphidae > Gracilinanus > Gracilinanus agilis. The sequence continues at coordinate 627,201,361 of NC_058130.1, forward strand.
TGGTTTGTTAATAAACAAATCCCAGCTGAATGACTAAATCTGGATTTGTTAAAAATTTACTTTATATGTAAAATAATATTCTGATAAAATACAGTGAAGTTTAAAACAATCAGTTTATCAATTTTATCATGCTGAGTGTTTGTATTCCTGTGTGTGCATGTATATGTGTGACATTGCAGAAGATTTTAATTTTTTTAAACAAATAGTTGGTTTCATGATTTTGAAAGTATTTGTTTATTGTCTGTTGATTTTTTAAAAATTGATTCGGGAATGCAAAATGCAGATACTTGGGTGGGATTTTCCTCCTAAAAAATAGTGTATCTCTCACATATGATAAGATTATCTAAGATTCCATAATGCATGTAAACAATCACTTTGTTCAGTAATTCTCTATTAGCAATAAAAAAGGCATAAAAATGAGTTTTTCACGTGCTCACTAATGGGGATTACCAGGGTCATGGAGGATAACTTGTCCAAACGTAAGAAAAATTCCCTATTAAAGATGAAGTCCTTGGTAACTTTTTCTGATTGTTCTGATTTGCTCTAAAGCCAAGCAAAACAAAAACGAAAACAGAAACAAACAAAAAAAAATAAACCCAATCTTTCACCTTTGAACCCATAGCTACCATCTGGCTTTTTTCTAGTAGCTAATATTTGGAAGTGTGCTGCTTGGGAGAAGGAACGATTATCCCAGATATATCCTGAATATTATATACCTCAAACACCTATGCTGCCCACTGAGGCTGAGGAGAAGATAAGTCTATGGAAGGATCAAAGAATAGAAGGGTTATATGCATATATATGGGGATTATGGTGGGGTGGCCAGTCATATAATGCTCATTGTCTCAGAGGAAGGCTCCCCTGGAATCAAGAGGTAGCTGGAGAGGAGGTGTCCCTGGACCCTAGTTCTGTCCAGTTAAAGCTTCCACTGACTCCCTATAGTTCTCCAGGGGGTTGATATATCCTCTCTCCAGAGACAAGTACCCCAAATAAACAAAAGAAACAACTCTACCTTCCTGATGAAATTTGGGAATTGTCTTTAAAATTCCCAGAGTCCAGAGTCTCCCATTCCCCAAAGGAAAGAGATCCATGGAAACATATTTACCTGATTCCTATAATAGCTTAGATTCTCTTTCCAGAGTTTCCTAACCTTAGAGTGCAATCTCTCTGGTAATAGATTTATTCAAGATTCACTTGCAAGGTTGATGTGAGGAAAAATTGTATAAGAGATAAAGAGATGTGAGGCGAAAATACTTTGAATACTTAAAAGTACTCTAGAAATGTCACTATTAATCTCTCTCTCTCTCTGTGTTTCTTTCAATATCTCCCTTCTTCTCTCCCTCCCTCCTCCACTCTCTCTCTCTGATCTCCCTTCTCTCTTTTTCTCTCTTTAAAATCTTGCCTTCTCTCTTAGAATTAATATAGTATAGATTGCAAGGCAACAGAGGAAAAGAGGCTAGGCAATTGGGTTAAGTGACTTGCCCAGGGCCATATAGCTAGGAGGTATCTGAGGCCAGCTTTGAACCTTCTAGGTCTGGCACTCTATCCACTGTGCCACTTAACTGGCCCCCATTATTAATCTCTATCTCTATCTCCTCTCCTCTCCTGACATCTCTGCAAGAAGCCTTTTCCAGTTTTCTTAAGCCCTTGTAATTTTCTTCTGAGACTACTTTCTAATTTATCCTGTATATATTTAATTTATACATAGCCATTTTTATATTATTTCCCCAATTATATATAATCCCCTAATGTGAACTCATTGAGGGAAGTGGCATTTTTTAAAATCTCTAGTACTAAGATATAGTAAGCACTTCATAAAGACTAGTTTATTTGACTTCCTAGAAAATTACTTCTGGGCTTTGGGATGGTTTTAGGTCACTGACAATATAGAAATGTTTTATTTGTGTTCAAATTTATGTCTTGTGCATAAAAACATGTAAATACATACATATTTTGTGTGTTTTTCAGTAGCCTAGAGGTAGCACATTTAAGTATAAATCAATGAGGGATACAAACAAGAAAATAACAAATCCCTTTCCTCAAGGAATTCCTATTCTCCTAGACCAGTGATAGCAGACCTTTTAGAGGGGCAGGTGTTATGTACAGAAATGAGCAGCCATGTTTCTGAGGGTGCAGGTGAGGTCAGAGAAGAGGTACAGTTCTCAGGAGTTTGGAGACTTCCTTTTATACCCTGTCCTTAACTGACACCCTGGTACATGGCCTGGGTGCTCTGCCAGGTTCTGTGTTCTAAAGTGGCAACTGCCAGCTTGCACCCCCAGAAATATGGCTGCTTATTTCTGTACATAACACAGGTGATGTGAGAAATGTCCTCAGGCACCTGTGGAGAGTGAGAGGGGAGCAGCCCAGCCCCTCGTCCCTCTGGATTTCTAGTAATAAACTTTGGAGAACTCTGTGCTGGGGTGATGGAGGGCATACCCACAGAGAGGGCTCTGAGTGTCCCCTCTGGCACATGTGCCATAGGTTCACCACCATAGTCCTAGAATAACAGGAAACAGATTAGTGTCAGCTTGTGGACAGTGGATACAGCTCCAGTCCTTGAGAGAAGAAATGCTTACTAGCTATGTGACACTGGACAAGTCATTTAACCTCTATTTGCCTCAGTTTTCTTAACTGTAAAAAGTGAGATAATATTTCTAAAGCTCTTACTGTAGTGTCTGGCACATAGCTGGACCAATATAAATGCCAGCTCTTGTTGTTGTGCTATTTCGTGGCATCTTGAATGCTTGCCTGCCCCAACTACATATCCCTTGACCCCCTGAGCAGGGGTTTCCTTCAAGCATGATTTATGGCAGAAGTATACCAAATACTAAATGAGTTGAAATCTGACCTTAGATTCTTGCTAGCCATATGACTCTAGGCAAATCAATTAACCCTGTTTGTCTCAGTTTCCTCATCTGTAAAAAAGTAGGAAGGAAATGGTAAACCACTACAGTTTCTTTGCTAAGAAAACTTCCAATGTGGTCATCAAGGGTGAGATGTAATTGAATTCATAAAAATAGTAAAAAGTAAATAATTAGTAAAAAATAATTGAACAAACACCAAATGCATAGGAACATTCCCCATAATATCTGATTTTGGAAAAAAGAATTAGATTTAAAAAAAGCACACTATCCACCAAAGACATGAAATAAAAAGTGTCAGCATTAATCATCTCTCCCTTAGTAATGTAATTGGAATCAATATTTGTCACAAAGTCGATTCAGTCTAAGTCAAAAGGCGGATTCCTTATTGATGTTCCTGTTGGCAATTGACACTGTTATGGTGGTTTCAAGTCCAGAATATTGCAGTCTCTCTGACACAATCCATAGTCACTCAAATGAGTTTGGCATACCCTTCCACTTGGACGGGGGTTGGCGGGGATAGTGGATGGAGGATTCTAATTATTTAGATTATGACAAGCAATTATAAGTCTCACCAGCATATCTATTTTGGAGAAATACTGCAACTAGGCAATGAGTTGGATTCAAAAGTGAACAGAAGGACAATAACAGGATGGATTGTTGGAGGGGACGTTATAAAGATTTTTTTTTAATGACCTCAAAATTCTCCTTGAAACAAAGGTACATTTTAATACCAATTTTATCATAATTTATTAATGTTGTTGCACAGCTGAAAGTCAAATAATGATAATAATATTTATATAACATTTTAAGGTTCATGAAGTGATTTATACACATTATCTTATTTTATCCTCAGCAACAGCTCTGTGAGATAGATGCTATTAAACGACATTATAGTTTCTGAAGGATGGAAAATGAGTATTTACTGAGGAGGGGGCATAGTGGATAAGGACTAGCTACAACAAACTGCAAATAGGGAATTGGGAAGGGATTGGAGCAAAAGGTACAATCAGTTTGAGATAACTTATAGACATAGTTTGGGATAATTGATGGATGGTCCATGTATTCCAATAGAGTCCTAAAGATGGCAAGGAAAAGCACATTAGTTTGCAAGTGTATTGATTGAACCCCTGAGGCAAACTTGTGGGAGGACGTAGCCAAAAGTTACATAGGATTGGCAGATGTACATAGGCTTCATTTTGCATCACTGGAAGAAAGATCTAAATTTGGTGAGGCAAATCTTTTTGATTATTTGAAACCTAGGGATCAATTTAAAATACACTTGCAGATGATTACTCCTACCAGACCATAATCTCCAGGAGGAAAAGGATGTTATTTTAATTCTTTTTATATCTTTCTCTTCTCTCCCACACTCACCCCATAATCTTTACAACATAGAGCTTGGTTTTTTGTTAGGCATTTAATAAAAATTAGTTTTATTCAAAATGAATTCAGCTCAATTCAATAAAAACAAGGATTTGAATCTTATCTTGGTGAGGATATCCTGCTGTTGGAGTTAAGGAACTTTAGATAGAAAATAGACAAGTTAGTCAGTCAATAAATATTTATTAAGTACTTCTTGGGTGCCAGGCATAAATGTTGAGAATACAAAAAGAGGTAAATGGTAGACTGCTGTCAAGGAGTTCATAATCTGATGGGGGTGTAAGTAACTATGTAAAAACAAGCCACATTTAGGGTTACGTGGACATAATTCACAGAGGAAAGGTCTAGAATGAAGGGAAATTGGGAAAGACTTCTTGCAGAAGGTGAGAATCTAAATTGGATTTGAAATAAGTCAGTAAGCAGAGATGAGGAGAGAGAATGAAGAGCAACCATTGAAAATGTTCATTGTTGAGAGTTGGGGTATTGCATGTGAGAACAGCAAGAAAACCAGCATCACTCAATAACAGAGTATACGCGAGTTGTGGTGTAAGGTGTAAGAAGACAGGAAAGCTTAGGAGTGGAGGGCAGGTTAAGAAGCATTTTGGGGGGCAGCTGGGTAGCTCAGAGGACTGAGAGCCAGGCCTAGAGACAGGAGGTTCTAGGTTCAAATCTGACCTCAGACACTTCCCAGCTGTGTGACCCTGGGCAAGTCACTTGACCTCCATTGCCTACCCTTACCACTCTTCTGCCTTGGAGCCAATACAAAGTATTGACTCCAAAATGGAAGGTAAGGGTTAAAAAAAAGAAGTATTTTGAACACTAAGCAGGAAATTTTATATTTGATCCTGGAGGTAACAGGGAGCCCCTGGAGTTTGAACAGGGTGGGGCAACATGGTCAGATCTGCACTTTAGGAAGAACACTTTGACAACTGAGTGAAAGATGGATTTAAGTAAGAAATGATTTCTGGTAGGAAAACCAATCAGAAGACCACTGCAATATACCAGATGTGAGGTGATGAGTATGTACCTCATTGTACCTGTACCACAATGATGACAGTGTCAGGGAAGAAAAGATGGTTTAGATAAAAGATGCTACGAAGGTAAAATAAACAGACCTTGGGGAAAGATTGGATGTGAGATTAAGCCTAGAAACCAAAGAATAGGAAGAGCCCAAAGAATAGAGTGGGCATCTAGGTGGTGCAAAGGATAGAGTATTGGTCCTGCAATCAGAAAAGCTCATCTCTCTGAGTCCAATTCCAGCTTCAGTTATTTACCAGCTGTGTGACCTTGGGCAAGTCACTTAACCTTATATACCTCAGTTACTCTTCTATAAAATAAACTGGAGAAGGAAATGGCAAACTAGTCCAGTATCTTCATCAAGAAAATCTCTAATGGGGTCACACAGAGTCAGACATGACTGAAATGACTGAAGGACAATAATAATAGAGTAGGACACGATGACTAAGGTCTATTCAAAGCCCTTGGATTAGGAAATAGGAAGGTTTCTTGACAGGGACTAAGGCATGACTGGATGAAATGATGGAATGGGCAGCATGGACCTTAATGATCTTGTAGACAAAGTTTTTTATGTTATCTGAAGTCTAATTCTAGGTAAAGCATTAGGACATTCAAACAAAAGATTAATAGGTAGCATGGTAATTCAGAGGTCTGCAATGCCTACTGGAATAATAGCCCTTATTTTGCCAAGTATAGGACTGTTTACCATGTGATAAATCACAGCTTGTATCATCTATAGCCCTTTGAATGATACTCAACAATTTCTGTCTCAACTTCAGTTCCAGCCTTTCATATATCTCAAGATTATTTTTATGCCCATGACTTGTATTTTGTTTTTCTTTCCTTTGCAAATGGAAATTCACTAACCTCTCCTTGTAACCCAATCCATCCCTTTCTTGTTATTTTGGTTCTCTCTGACCTTCCCACCATGCATACTCAATACTAAGTGCCTCAGAAAAAACTCTGTGTTCCAGCGATGCTCTGGTGGCAGTAAGAACAGTTATTGCTTTCTTCTGCAACCTGGATCCTCCAAATAGTCACCCAAAAAAGAAGGTGCAAACTATTATCTCAGCTTATATTTAATGTGCACAAGATTGATTTTTTAATCATAAAAACTGTTAGCTCATGTCAAATTTAAACTGCTTGATTGTCTTGTCAACAGGTCATAGGGTAAAGTGTTAAGGGCAAAGAAATGGGAAAAAAACTGAGAAAATTACTTTTGGAAGGCAACTCCATTCACTTTCAGCCTGAAGCATCTAATCTCTCTTGAAAGAATTGCAGTGAATTTCCTCCCAATTGACTAAAATATTTTTCTCCTTTTGTATTTTCTATATGTTGCATTCCTTTTTTAGACCTGTCTCATTTTCCATTCTCCTGTCTCCTTTCCCTACAATAATTCTTCTACCAGGTCCACCTGATATCTGTCTGATTTAGTTTTATTGTCCACATGACACTCAATATAACAACTACTTGGAAAATCCCTCTACATCAAGGACGCCTTTCGAAGTCTTGAATCTCTTTATCATTGTGGGGAAGTCTATGAGTCCTTTCTCATAATGATGCTTTAAAATGAATAAAATAAAATACAAGGAATTAGAGTAAACCAGTAATATTAAAATACAGTTATCAAAATATTTTTTTAAAAAAAGGTCATGGTTCACAGTTCAAGAACCCCATGTTCTACTTGCATTTGTTATAACTAATCTAGTGTCCTAAATGGATCTTGTCTTTGCTTTTTGGTTTTGTTTTGGGTTTTTTTTTTTGGAAGGGAGGGAGTCATAAACCTAGTCCAAAAGAGAGCCAGTTCAAGTAACCACCATATTTCCAGGTCAAGTAAATGTAAATGAATGAAAAAGTAAATATAAATTGAAACCATTAAGGTAAAAAATTAAAATTATATGACAATTAATGTTTTTAGCTGACTATATATGAATAAAACATTGTGTTAAGCATTGGGGGAAAATATGAAATTTAAAGTTTGTTGGAACTTGTAGTACAATAGTGGTGTCCCATATATACTTATAACTGTCATTCAGGATAACACTGGATAAATGGTTTAGAGGATATGTAGAAAATAGAATCCTATGTGAATTCTGGCGTAGTAGAAATAAGGAGTCATTACCACCCACTGGCTTCAAAAAGGAGGGAGATTTTAAGGACTGAGTGGGGATTCAATAAGAAAAAAGTGGGAGGTAAAATAGCATATGCCTAGAGAAAAATATGAACAATAAAAATCAAAAATGACAGTAATAATAATAATAATGAAGGAGGAAAGGAGAAGGAAGAAGAGGAGGAGAAGGAGGAGGAGGAGGAGGAAGGAAGGAAGAAAAGAACTTAAGTAGTATATGGTTTACAAGGTGCTTTACATAGGTAAATGCATTTTATCTTTATAACAATCCTGTGAGGTAGGTGCTTATATTATCCTCATTTTATAGATGAGTAAATTAAGGTTGAAAGGGGGTAAATACCTTGTTTACTAGTTCATATAATTAGTAAGAGAATGATACTAGCTTGAACTTAGTTCTCCTTTATTCCAGATCCCACACTCTATCCACTGTAGGTATCTCCTAGCTGTCTGCCCATTAAGATGGTATGTTTGGGACAAAGAAGCGTGAAGCTTGGCTAGATCATAGAGTACTCAAAATGGAATAGTATAAGATAATGCCAGAAAAGTAAAATGGTGGTGGTTTGTAGTTAACTTCAAATGTCTTGCAGAGGAACTTGAATGTGACTTTAGATAATAGAGATTAAAGGAAGATTTTTGAGCTGAATAATTCAGAAGGAATATTTGTTGGACAGCAATATGGTTGATGGATTAGAAGATAGGAAAGAAGTAGAAACATGATATTATTTTAATAGTTCAGGCAGATAATAATGAGGACCCAAGCTAGATGTCCTGGTAGTGATGGTAGAAAGGAAGCATAAAATGGAGACAGAATTAATAGGATTTGGTAACTAATTAAATGTGAGATTTGAGAGTCATGAGAGAAGATCAAGGTTTTGAATATGTCACTGAGTTAATGATTGTAGCAATGATCTAAATGATAAAGTATGAAGTAGGAGCAGGTTTTGGGTGAGTGGCAATAGCCTCAGTTTTGAGTGTGTTGAGGTGCTGAGGTGACACTGAGGTGGAGATGTTTTATTGGTAGTTAGAAATCTGGCCTGGAATTAAGGTCAGTACTGAATGTGAAGGTTTGGAGATCATCTGTGTAAAAGTGATAACTGAATTCCCGGAAATTAATGATATTGTTAAGGCAGAAGGTAAAAGGAAAGAGGACGAAGATGCCAAGAGCAGAACCCTGGGGAACACTCAACTTAAAGGTCATAAAACTGAGGAAGAACCAGGGAAGGAAACAGAGAAGGAACAGTTAAAGGAGAAGCAGTACAGTATTGCATCTCTGAAGCTAAAAGAGGCAGTATTCAAAAGGAAGCAATAATTAAGTGTCAAATACCAGAGACACTGCTAAGAATGATAAGAACTGGGGAGTGTCACTAGATTTGATAATTAGGAAGTAATTGTTTACTTTGGAAGGAGAAAGTTTTGGGAAAGCAAAAGAAGTCAGACTGAGAAAAAAAGTGGTTAAAGAGAAAGTGAGGACAATAGTGAAGACAACTTTTTAAAAGGTTTAGATCCAAAGGATTGAAGATGAAGTGCTCTCTTCACCTCCTGCCAGAGAGTGATGGTCTTAAATGCCAAATGAGACTTACATTTTTGGACTTGGCCTTTGTGGGAAATGTTAGTTTGCTTGATTATTTGTATTATTGTATGAATATATTATGTATAGGTTTCTAATTGTTCAGTTGTGGGGGGTGGGGAACAAAGTGAGAAAAAGAGAAAAGAAATAATGTTAAATTTTTTTTTAAATTTAGCTGGGTAAAGAGATGGGTCACCAGAGGGAAATAGAAAGGTAAAGTGGAAAATCTTTTGTTTTATTTTGTTTTTTAGGACTGGGGGGAAATGAACATATTTAAAATAAACGATACATAGGAGAGAGACTGAAGTTATGTGAAAGGAAGGGGATGGTTAAGTCCTAGAGAAAGAGTAGAGATAGGATTAAAGTAATACTCAGGAGAATTTGCCTTAGCAAGGAGTAAAGAAGCCTCTCCTATGAGGGATGAAGTTTGAGTGGTTGATGATGAGGAGAAGTTTTGAAGTGTAAACAAGAGTTTAAAGGTCCTCAGTTGTCTTCAGGAAAAGAAAGGTAAGCCATTTGCTCTAAATGAGGAGAGTCTGAGGTGTTTGAGGCTTGAGGAGAGGATATTTTTAGAATTGTTGGTGTAGAGCTCTGTTCCTTAACCCAAGTGGCATGAACTTTAAAGAAAAAATATTTTGATAACTGAATTTCATTATAATAGATTTCCTTTTTGGTCCTATGTATTATACATTATACATTTAAAAGCATTATTCTGAAAAGGGGTCAACAGGCTTCAGCAAACTTCCAGAGTCTATAATAAAAACCAGATTAAGATCACCTGATGTAGAGAAAGAGATAGAAAGTAAAAAAAAGAAAACTAGGATATTAGGATTGAGGAGCACAAATGAAATCCCAGCTGTGACATAAATTTTCAAGGGTATAAAATCAGCTCTCGCCTCCTTGAATTTATAAGTCATGTTTAGTGGCTTGAAGCTGCAATGGAGAAATATGATGAGAGGAATTATCCATGAGTGAGGATTAACAGATCAGGAAGCACCCCTCCTACAGTCATGGTATCGATGATAATGGCAGGGGCAGAAACAGCCCTGGCTCTTGTCAACAATAACACCCTAGAAAGTGTACAAATAAAAGAGGACCAGTAATGGATGTTTCCTAGATAGAGAAAGTCTGTATGGTGAGTCTCTCTTCTAGCTCTCCCCTGGGGCCAAATATACTCTGGGAGACTTTAAGGGGGTGTCACCCTGAAACTGGGTGACCTGGATGGTCGTACTGCCCCACAGGAATTGGGGTGAGGCTTCCCTATAAGACAAGGTATGTGACACCCCAATCCAATTCCAAATAAGGACAGGGTTCACACAAACCTCCCCCCATCAGTTAATTTCACAGCAGGTGGTCTGGCTTCGAGATGGAGGCAATCAGACCAAGCTGTGGTTCCCCTCTCCCTCATTGTCTCCCAGGCACTCTGGAATACTATTTAGGGATTGGGGAAAGGGGTGAATGGCAGAGGGATTCTGGGGTGCCCTCTTCTCTATTTCTATGGAGTCTGTCACTTAAGAGGGAACCTTTGGGGTTCCCACTCCTAAGCTTCTTCCCCCACCCCTTCTTCTTCTGTTTCTATTTCTATCCTTTTCTATAATTGTAAATTTTGACTGAAAAGGGGTCTCTCAGCAAGGTTGGGTAATGGGAAAAGGAGACTAAGAGAATTGCTTCCAAAATGGAATCCAAAAACTTAGCTGATCCGATGGTTGATGGGTGAGATGCTATGGAATGGCTTTGGTCAGGGAATCAGGGTTTCAATTTCCAAAGAAAGATCCTCAGGAAGCCCTCAGGACTGGAACGGAGCTAGGTTGTCCTCATCCTCCTCTCTCTTCCCAGTCCTCCGCCTGAAGACCTCTCCTCTCTCTTTCTCTGAGAAATACCCAGAATTATCTCTGGTCTCAACTGTCAGCAGCTGTCAGCAACTGCCTTCTCTGGCTCCTTTGATCCCAATCCCCTTGCACAAATCCCATCCTTAGGAAAGGCAGCAGTTGGTCATCATCTCAGCAAAGGCTGTCATTGTTACTTCCTTTGTAGGCTTCTTCTTTCTGAACCCAAGTTAGAATGTATCATATGTCTGTATGCATAGCTTAGAGGCTAAAACATTGCTCTTTAGTGTGCCAATTAATTACTAAATCAATCAACAAACCTTCATTAATTGCCTCCTATAACCACCACTCCAGGTGGATTTATTTAATCAGTATTTAATAGATGAATATAGCTGTAGCCAGTTTCAGTCTTTTTAAGTTTTAGGGTCAAATCAAATAATTTAGGATCTTAGGGAGGAAAGTTCAGGGATGATTACTTTTATTCATTTATGGAAATTAAGACAACTAGGTGGCACTCTGGATGGAGGACACGGCCTGGAGTCAGGAGGACTCATCATCTTGAATTCGAATTGGGCCTCAGACATTTTCTAGCTGTGTGACCCTGCACAACGTGCCTAACTCTATTTGCCTCAGTTTCTTGATCTGTAAAATGAACTAGAGAAGGAAATGGCAAACTACTCTGGAATCTCTGTCGAGAAAACTTCGAATGGGGTCATAAAGAGTCAGACACAATTGAAACTGACTGAACAACTAAAAAGATTGCAATCTAACTACTCTTTTTGGCTTCTTATTTCTACCCTACTTTTCTCCTTTTCTGTTTTTATTCATTCCTCTTGGTAAATATTTGTGTTATACAATCATATCTGGATTTATTTGTTTAGCCCTCCTCCTAAGTTTGAATCTGATCTTGTGTTACATACCCTTTGATATACCCAGTCTTGCTAAGGTTTTCCATACCTTGAGGCTAGATGATACCTGCATTTATACACTCTTAGAATCATAGTTTTCAAAAGGAAGGGTCCTCAAGGGTCATCCTGTCCAGCCCCAAGAAGGTAGAATGATTCCTATGATGACATAGTAAATAGCAGGGTGAGGATTTGAGTACAGGCTTTATAATTCCAAACCCAATGTTCATTCTACCACTATAAGTTTCTGAATTTTGAAGAATCAAGGTTTTGAGCTGAAATAGAAAAATTCTTCCCCTATGTTTTATTTATCAAATATGAGTGTTAGCATTATTGAAAAATTATATTTCCCTAAAGTGCAAGAACAAATATAGCCACTTTCATATTTAGTTCTTCAGAAGGAAATTTCCCTTTGCTTATTATTGTCTCTGCTGCTGTTTCAGGATTAGTCTCAATTGGAGTGCCTCAGGTGAGACTAAAAATTCATATACAAGAACTGGAAATTAAAATGAATTTATAAAATCATAGAATTTTGAACTGGAAGGAACCTTAGAGACAGAATTATCAAGACATTTCATTTTACATATAAAGAAAATGAGTCCAAGAGGGGTTAGATTATTTATCCAAGATCACATAGCAAGTCAGTAGGAGAAACAGAATTAAAATATAGGTAATGTGATTCAGTGGAGGGAGCATTAGATGTGTTGTCAGAGCATCTATGTGCTATCTTGATTTTACCATTTACTTACCTGTGAGTACTTCGTCATGTCACTCCAACTCTCTGGATTTCAGTTTCCTTATCTGTTAAATAAAGAAGTTGGACAAGATGATGTTTAAGGTTTCTTCCATTTCTGAATCTGAATTCTATGGCAGTCTAGCTAGTGGTTTTTATCTTCTTGGATGAGCACGTTTAAATTGTAAAAGAGCCAAAATTCTCTTGCCCAGATAAATTTTCACTTGGCTTTTCAGAAAATTTATCTAGCCTATTTTATGATAGTATAACCTGCATGTGCTATTTTCCAGGTTTATATTTTCATAAAAACAGTACAATTAATTAGCACAACACATCCATCAGCCTTTGCAGTTATCTTCACACAGGCTGTTTTCTTGCTTTCTCATTAACTGTCTCTCTTTAAAAGGCATTGAAATTGTGTCACCTTTTCATAGAGCATTATCCTGTTTTTCCCTAAATGGTTGCTATGGATAGTGTTGGTATGCTTTATCTGGTGATGGGTTTCATTTATTCATGGATGTGGGTATTTCTCTGAATATCTTAAAAGACTTTAAATCAAACACAAAAAATGAAGACTTGTCCAGTGACTAAAGCCAAAAAATGATCAGGCTAGGAATAGAAGAATCCAGGGGATGATCTCAAAATGGACTCAATACTTTACTTCATATCCTTTAAAAATTATTTTTGTTTGTTTTTTCCCAAGAGTCTGTGGTCTTTGCATAACTCTCAGGGTAATTTCTTCATGACAATAAATATGTTCTTTTAGCCTATGGATATGGGGCACTGTAGTAGAAAATATTTACAGCCAGGAGGGAAGGGGCAACATGTTAAATCAATTTGACAAGCATGTATTAAGTAACTGCTATGTGCCAAGGCCTACACAAAGAACTGGCAGCACAAAGGAAGGCAAAAACAAACAAATAAACAAACAAAAACAAGACAATAAACCTGGCAGATTGGAAAATATCAGATAGATGAGCAAAACAGACATGCCATAGTCTTCCTAATAAAGTTATAGTGAGGTATCCACTGCCAGGATAATAATTTTAATTTCCAAAAATATGATCTTCCCATCTTAGAGACTCAAACAATCCTCTGCTAATAGAGAACCCTCTAATTCCTTGCTTCCATTCCAAGACAATGGAAAAGATTTAATATAGCTTTGTGGAGTTGCCATACATTTCTAGTCTCTTCCAAAGGCACTGACAATTTAGTTGTGAGTCAATTGGCCTTGAATTGTGGCCTAATTTAACTTGTGAGCAATGTCTTTGATATTTTGATAGATCTATAACTCTTAATACTACTAATCCTTTCCACACATTTCATGGACAAAAAATTGCCTGGAAGCTAGGCTTCTAGTAATGAGACATCCTGAATTTAATTAGGCCAATTCTCAGATGCATTCTCATGGGGCCTTAACTTAACGTCCTTCTGGTCTGGTAAGACCTTCCAGAGACTTTGCTATGTATATAACCATAGAATCTTCAAAAACTCAGTCATCTCCAAACTGTAGTGAAGCATCAGAGCAGATATGCATAAAACATTGGCTGGTTATGCAGGCACATTTTTGGGGAGCATTCTCATTGGCTCTTTCCCTTCCTATCCCTATAAGGTAATGATTTTTTTTTTGCCTTGAAGACCCACAGGGAAGGTTCCAAGGAAAATATTCCCGCAGGGTCTACTAGCACATCAAAATCATACTCAATTCATGCCTATTAATATGACTTTAATGGGAATGCCTATACTATAACATATTAAAGAGAAAGAAGAAAAGAAATCAATAATAGAAAATGGAATGTAATTCTATGCTCATAGTGGGCAAAAAAGAATAAATCATAAGCTCTCCAAAGGAAGCTATGAAGATGTACCCCAGGTATATTCCTTTAAACTGAGTCTTATCATCCAGCAATGCAAATTAGATAGAAGAGTATAATTGAAGACTGAGAAACTTGGTTTCAAATTCTATCTCTAATACTGATGATCTGAGTCACAATGAGTAATTCACTCAATCGTTCTGAGCCATAGTTTCTTTTAAGTGAGAGTATTAGAAAAGATACTCCCTTTCAGCTTTAAGTCTGTGATTATATGAGAATACATATACATATACACACACATATAAATACATATACACACATAGGTAATTTCCCATTTAAAGGAAAGGAGTCTTGGGTAGTTTATTTTTAGAGGAATTGTTATTCAGTTGTTTTTTAGTTTTGCCTGATTCCACATGATCCCATTTTTGGGTTTTCTTAGCAAACATACTGGAATGGTTTGACATTTATTTTTCCAGCTCATTTTATAGATGAGGAATTTGAGGCAAACAAGGTTAAATGGCTTGCCCAGGGTCAAACAAGCTAGTAAGTATCTAAGGCCATATTTGAACTCATCCACTGGGCCATCTACCTGCTTTTAGAAGAAACTCTTGTTCATTGGTTCAGTGAAAGGACATTTGGATTTGGAATCAGAGGAACTTGTGTGATTAAGCTATGTGGTACTTGGTTTTCTCCCTCTTCCTCTCTCCTCCAGCCTTCAACTTCTTCATCTGTTAAATGAAAGGGTTGATTTAGAACAGGAGCTCTTAACATTTTTGTGTTTGTCATAGATCCTTTTGGCAATCTGATGAAGCCAATGGACCTCTTCTCAGAATGTTTGTTACCTACATTGACAATGGATAGAAATACTTGATTTTAATTAGAGGTTAGCAAAAATAAGCATATAATCATTTCCTACCCAACTCTGTGGATCTCCTGATATCTTTCCACTGACTCCTAGAAGCACCATGAACCATACATAGGTTAAGAACCCTTAAATCAGATGCTCTATAAAGAACGTTCTAGGGAATATTCTGATATTCCCTTTGAAATCACTCCCCCAAATGAGAAAGTTTAATATAAGAGCAACAAAAAAATCCTTTCAAAAAGTAAATACTTGACCCATCATTCCATTACTTGGGTTTTGATATTCATATTTTGGGTTTTCTTTTGAAGGAGGTCTCACCTGCACTATATTCCCCATTACTTACTGTATCATTTTCACTGCTTAAAAGGGGTTAAGGATCCAAGGCAAATCCTCGAGTGGGTTTTGATTTCCTCCTAGTTCTCTGATTTCACTTCTGATAAAGATGCCAGATGGCAGTAGAATCACACTAGATGTTTGTAACATGAGGGAGGGGTTGGACTAGATGACCTCTACGTTCTGTTCTAACTTTCACATTCTGTCTTTGACCATGGTGTGTCAGAGCTGCATAGATACAATGGTTAGAATTATTTGAGGAATAGTCAACTGTGGGAGAAACAGAAATATGCCACTCATGCTTTTGAACAAAATAAAAATATCACTGCTCATTTCAACAATAAGCTTTATTTCTTACTTAGCTGCAAAATATACCATCTATGCTCAAAGAACCCTACACTCTATAAAAGCTGATCTGTCCCTTGGCCTTCCCACCTCCATTCTTTTGTTCATGACATTCTCTCCTCTTAGAATGTCCTAGAATGCCCTCTTCCAGCTATCATATTTTTCCTTTCTTTTGATTCAGATCAAATGCCACCTCTATCATGACCCTTTCCTCTGAGAGCAATGGCACCTCTGGTTTCATGTGGAATAGATCCAGTCTTAAGGGCGGCTCTTATCCAAGACTTCTGCAAACATGAGAATGTTTCATTTTGCCTCCCATGAAGCATTTCTCTTGGTATCATTAATGTTTGGCTCTTCTCTAGTTCAAAATAGGTTTGGATTAATTTAACCCAATCAGAAAGAAATATAAAAGATAGAAGCATTTCCAACTTATCCATCAAGTCATCTTTCTTTCCCTGGGTTCCTGCAGAGTATAGATATATAGTGCTGTTTATTGAACTCTTCCCCAAATTCCTAAAAGTAGAAAGAACTTCAAGTTACAGGAGAGTAAATCAGTTCATCCCTATGATGAGCCTTATCTTCTCCATGAGCCTATAAAGTCCTCCAGACTTACAGAAGTCAGTAATGAAGGTCATGTCTTACATTTGCTTCCTTATATCTTGGCTTTCTTATATCTTCCCTTCCTATTTTCTTGCCTACAATTCCTTTTTGTCACAGAAACTAGGTGGCATCCAGAAATTCCTCCTCTGTAGTCAGAAGGCTTAGTCCAGGAATTTCTTCACTTGTCCAGTACATCCAACACTGCCTCCCACCCCAACTTGTTCATGTTTCTAGAGCTCCCTACTTTGCTTAGGAGCTCTTAGCTATTCTAACTACTGCCCTCTAGGTAATATATTATTCCCTCCTCTCCTGGAGGTGGTTCCATAGTGCATTAGGATTCCCCAATGAACTAAGCCTGAAGAAATATAGCCAGAGAAGAGCATACAAAATTTGGACTTCCCTTAGGCAGTATTGGATAGTTTTCTTTGATAATGCACTTTTAAAGAGCTGTAACTTTCATGGAAAGAATGATGGTGATGGACTCAGAAAGACTTGAGTTTTGGAGTCCTGCCTGTGATATAAGATGGATATGACATTGTTATCCTAGGATCCTGGAAATCATCTGGTCTAATGTGTACATGTGCAGGAGTTCCCTCTCTAACATCCTTGACAAAAGGCCATGTACTCTGATTGAAGAACTTGTAGGGATTTTGGAACTATCTTCTGAGGTAACCTCTCTACTTGTGGACAGATCCAGGGAAATGCAATTCATGTGTATGAAGGCATCTCAGCTTCCAGTTCTTTCTGTGTCTGTAGTTCTGACATTTAGAGGTTAAGCCCTAGGGCAGCATTGGTGAAGTATTGGCACATGTGCCAAGCAGGCACTGGAGGAGCTGCTCCCTTCCTCCTCTTCCCACCTCAGGACATTTTTTGCATGTCTTGTCCCTCTGTCTAGCTGCCCAAAATAAGCACTTCCTTCCTCCACTCTCTGGGGTAATTCAAGAGGCTCACAGGCAGCTTGAAGTTGCAGTTTAGGCATGTGAACTTGGAAACCTTCACTAACACTACCCTAAGGCTTAGTTAAGATGTATGACTAGTTATCATTCAGCCATCTTTAATTTGAAATCACTGAGTAAAGGAGAACTCATGGAAAATTGAATTCATATTTTGTTGAGCTGACATTAATGCTTCGACAAAAGTTTGATCTGAATTAACAAGTAGTTAACATTTAATATAATTAATCATTTCAAAGGTATATCAAGGAGGTCTTTAGATCTTCTACAATAAATTATTCCAATCAGAATTATTTTGAACTTTTCTAAACTCCTAAGGCAATTTTATTCACTATTCATGTGGTATTTTTATTATAATTCTTCAGAGCATAAGTAATTGTTTATTATTTTGATGATGATGATTAGATTGTAAAGTTTTAGAGAAAGGCATTGTTCTTTGTATCCCTCCTCTTTGAGAACTTATCAAATATTTTCTATTATAGTTATTTTTACAAATGTCATAACTTCCTATTAGAATGCAAGCTCTATGATGACAGGATTTTGTATTTATCTTGCCCACTACTTAGTACATTATCTGCCCATGGTAGGCACTTAATAAAATGTTGTGAAATTAGATCTTTTAATTTTCCTCAGCACTTTAGTGTTTTACATATATTGAGCACTCAAATATACGTTTACTAAATTAAGCAAAAGAAAATCTTAGTACAAATGGTATTTGTTATTATTTATTTTCATGGTTAGTAATACCTCCAAATAATTATTATCTTTCTCCTAGGCAACTGTGATCAATTCCAGAGGACATTTGTTTCAGCATTGACTTAGAATACATGTATTAATACATTTCTGCTACTCATCTACTCTTTTTTTTTTAAACCCTTGTACTTTGGTGTATTGTCTCATAGGTGGAAGATTGGTAAGGGTGGGCAATGGGGGTCAAGTGACTTGCCCAGGGTCACACAGCTGGGAAGTGGCTGAGGCCAGGTTTGAACCTAGGACCTCCCGTCTCTAGGCCTGACTCTCACTCCACTGAGCTACCCAGATGCCCCTCTACTCATCTACTCTTAAATTCTCCTTAATGCTAAATGCTCTGAAGTAGCTCTCAAGTTCTCCCACTTCTCATTTTTCCAGTTTTTTTGAAGCTATCTTTGTATCTTTCAGTAGACATATGCTCTCAACTTTTTTCAAACTTCAGTGCCTATAGACAGTTTGATATTCTAAAAAGAACACTGGATTTGGAATCTTGGGTTCAAGTCCAAACTCTAAAACAATCTTATTCCATCTTAGGCAAGTCATTTTTCCTTCATGGTCCTCTGACTCCTAATCTATGTAATGAAAATGGCTAAACTAGATGGTCTCAAATATATTGACTTAAATACTTCAATGTTCCATGTTTATTGATAGTTGTTCCAAACTGTCATCTAAAAGTAGGCAAGTAAAAGAATTGTGGCTTTCCCAGTTCCTACTAATTACTTTAGTGCTATTCTATTCATCCAAAGGCTGGATTTTTTAAAAAAAGATCTTTATTCCTTCTGTATAATTTAAATTCCACCAAGGTAGAACATGACTTTAAATCTTCCTTAACAAAAAAGACTGTACGTTCTGATAGCTTAGTAATCAAATGTAATTAAAAATAAACAAGTACAAGGAGAAGGCTAAATAGGGTTATAATTCAATTTGACTGGGACTAAAATAGATCAGATTTATCAGTCTTCCCTAGTTTTTCTGAAACTTTCTTCTTCATTTCTTAGAGCATGATAATATTTTATCACAATCTTATCTCATAATTTCTTTAGCCATTCCCCATTTGATAGGCATCCTCTCAATTTCCAATTCTTTACCACCACAAAAAGAGCTATTAAAATATTTATATATACATATTAGAGTTCTTTTCCTTTTATCTCTTTGGGATATCAATCTGGTAATGGCATTGAGAACATGAACAGTTTTTTAGTCCTGTGGGCATAGTTCCAAATTTCTCCAGAATGGTTAGGCCAATCCACAGCTAACCAACAGTGCATTAATGTACATATTTCCCCATATCTCCTTTAGCATATGTCCTTTTGCTTTTCTGTCATGCTGATCAATCTGATGGGTGTTAGGGAGTACCCCAGAGTTATTTTAGTTTGCATTACTCTATTGGAGATTTGGGATTTTTTAATATAACTATTGATAATTTTTATTTCTTCTGCTGAAAACTGCCTATTCATTTACTTTAAACACTTACCAACTGGGGAATGACTTATTTATAAATATATAAAGTTTTTAAGTTAAGCTCAGTTCTTTATATAAATATGAGTATTTATATAAATCAGACATATCAGAGACCTTACTGTGAAAATCCCACCCCCCGAATTTCATGCTTTATTTCTAATTTTGCCTGCATTGATTTGGTTTGTGAAAATCCCTTTAAATTTAATATAATCCAAATTGTCCATTTTCCTTCTCATGAACATCTATATCTCTTGTGTGATGATGATTTAGCTTCCAGTCTATCCTGATTGAATGAATGATAGTTCATTGTCAGAGTTCAGAGATATGTCTGAGATATCTAAAATGAAACCATAAGAGGAAACTAATTGCTTCTTAAGTCTTATAGGAAAAATGCATCATGGAGAGATTAGGGCATTAGCTTACTCATTTGTAATTTGAACTTTCAAAGTCTGTTTCTCTTCTGGAAGATGTTAGAAAGATGTCAACTTCCTTATAAATTCCTTTTTTTGTCACTCCTCTATCCTAATAAACTAACGAAACTAGATGCTCATTAGAGAAAGCTATGTCATTTGTATATGACTTATACCTTTCTTCATTATTGTACCTTAACTGTAACAAAAGAAAGCACTCTATGAAACATTCTTTGGGTGAATATTCATTAGCTTAAGGTGAAGATTCTTTACCTAAGATCCAAAAATGTTACTTTTGTATTTTGCTATTTCAATATAATTGATTTCCTTTATAATCTATGAATTTAATTTTATGCATTTAAAAACATGAATCTGAAAAAAAAGGATCCAAAGGTTTCATAAGACTTCCCAAAGGAAGTCCATGACACGAAAAAGGTTAAGAACCTCTTGACCATTAAATAAATCTATCCTTGCAAGAAGTTCCTTAAGGAATTAAAACTAATTTCAGTCTCTCTCTTTTCCCACTACTTTTCTATTCCCACTACCCCACAGATAGCAATTCTTGCTAGAGCTTTCTTTATTCTTCCAGAGAAATATATAGACAAGATACTCCTACACCAGTCCTATGGACAGAACTTACCAGGAAGTGTTATAAGGAAAAGAGCATATGAGCAGGAGCAAAAGCTGCTGAAAAGGCAGAAAAAGGAAGGTTCTGGAATTGTGGGGAAGTGGCAGGACTGGCTTCTTCTAGAGACAGTTGAAGCTGGAGGTTGAGTGTGTCTTATCTCCTTGGGTGGACCTTGTGAGATTGGCTATTCTCTCTCCTGTGACTGTCCTTCTGATCCATCTTACCAACAACTTGTTCCTGTGTATCCTATTCCTGCTGGCTGAGAGATATTTCAACAGGGCTGCTTGAGAACCTAAAGCATCTATGCATCTGTCATTGAGAATCTTTCCCTGAGTCCTGCTCCTGCTTCACTTCCAACCTTATCACCTCCATTACCATCTAAGGAGGGAATTTGGGTTAGTGGAGTGTTTTTATTATAGGAACTGGGATTTTTAGGTAGAGAGGTAAATGAAAGTGCAGATACTATCTCTCTGAAGAGAACAACTAGATTTGGTGGGGAGGTTTATTTATATTCTTTAGATAGATTATCCAAATTCCCTTCCCTTCCTTCTCTTACCTTAATAAACCCCTGTTTGGACTGCATTTAGTATCCAGAAAGATTTATCCTGTGGGCCTTCCCAAACCCTGTGATCCTTCTGATACTGGTCCTAAACAATCATTCCTTGACCTACTAAGATCCCATTACCACCTGGTATCTTCTAGATAGATAATTCAGAAGAAAACAAGTGTTTATTAGGAACTTCCGATGTGCAAGACATTTTACAATATATGTAAATGGATTCTCACAACAATCCTGCAATGTAGGTGCTATTATTCCCATTTTACAGTTTAGGAAACTGAAGCAGGCAGTGGTTAAGTGACTTGTTGAGGGATATGTAGCTAGTAAACATCTCAGATCACATTTGAATTCAAGTCTTTCTGATTCTGGGCTCAGCATTCATTCCACTGTGCCACCACCTAGTCTCCCTTTAGGGACCCAAAAAGTCACACAAAATCATTATAATACCATTGTTATCACTATAATCTGTGGCCTCACATTCTAGTTTTATATCGGGTACCAAATTACCTTTCCTAAAAATCACCATAATGAGACTCTTGGTAAAACTGCCAAGGTCAAGCTAAACATTCATCACCATTAATGGGCTCTAAAACTCTGCTTTTCATTAATTACCTTTAATTGCCCTGTGGAGCCATAATTATCAGCAGCTGACTCTAGATTGGCTGTGTGCTTACCTACTCACATGACCCATTTCTATACCAGTAGAGGGGGCTTAAATTCCTCAGGCTCCATGATGATCTGTTTAACTGGCATATTATTGATCAAGCTCTTGTTGAGGCCATGCCCCATGGAAATGGGTTATTCCCATTTCCATTTCCATACCAGAAAGCCAAGACACATTTACCCAAGATCATGCCCAGAATCTACTTTTTGGTGAATAATTTTAGTTAGTTCTGACAGGCACGCCAGGGATGTGAACTTGAAAAGTACTATCCCAAACAGAACTATGGCTTTGCTGTAAGCACAGATGGCAAACAAACAGCTCCTCCTCCTCTCCCTAAAAAAAAAGAAAAAGAAAAAGAGTGTTTTCAGAGGGAACTTGATATGGCCATCACTGTTACTTCTTTTGAGTTCTTTTCTCCTTCTTTAAAATACATGCATGTCCTTCTTTTAAATGCAAATAATGTAGGCAGAATTGGGGAATCTCAGAAAATTGCTGACAGCTGACATGGTGTCCAACCCTATCCTTCACAGCTGTCTGCAGACAATTTGCCAGCCTTGAATGACAGTTTCTGAAACAGCTGGCAAAGCAGTTCTGACTGCTCCGAGCAGGACAACTTCTCCATTTTAAGTACAGACTCTCGGTCATGACTGTAGAGGGATACCTTTATACTGGTCAAGGAAGAGGCAGGAAGGGAGACCTCGGGGAGAAAATATCATAAGGAGTTTTTTGGGGTTTTGTTTTTATGACTAATGATATGGAATCCTTTCATCATTCTTAGCTTTTAGGTGAATTCATTTAGATTCTGTCCCAATGGGCATAATTAAGTTTAGATCCATGCATGCATTTTTAGGTCTTTGTGTGCCTTCCCTCTGAGATTACCTCCCATTTATGCTGGATATCTTGTACATACATAGTTGTTTCCTTCCTCAATGGAATGAAAGCTGCTTCGAGTCAGAGATGGTGTTTTTGTTTTTCCTGGTATCGTTAGGCTTAGTACAGTGTTTGAGTCAAGATAATAAATGCTTGATGGTGATGATGATTAGGATGATGTTGATGCTGATGATGACTGATGATAGTAGTGTGTATTTTTCAAAGGAGATTGTGAATGAGAGGAGGAACCAATTAATGCCCAATTTACTAGATTTAGATCTGGAAATGGCCTTAGAGGACTTCCAAGTTGGACCTTGAGTCCAACACTCTCGTATTACTGATGGCAGTAGTAAGGATCAGAAAAGTTAAATGACTTTTCCATGGCTGCACAGGTAGTAAACCTCAGAACTGCCCTTCAATTCCAGGCTTTTCAATATACTGCACTCCATTATCTAACATTCAGTCCAAAAGGCAGCATGGGATAGTGTGGTAGAGGGCAGCTAAGTGGCATAATGGATAGAGCACTTGGCCTGGAGTTGGGAAAACCCGAGTTCAAATCTGACTTCAGACATTTACTAGCTGTGTGACCCTTGGTAAGTCATTTAACCTGATTTATCTCAGTTTCTTCATATGTAAAATGATCTGGAAAAGGAAATGGAAAATCACTCCAGTATCCTTGCCAAGAAAACTCCAACTGGGATCTTGAATTTTGAAAAATGACAGAAACGACTGCTTTAGTGGAATGAGTGTTGCATTCAGAGCCGTGAGGCCTGGGTCAGAGTCTGAACTCAGATATTTACTAGTTATGTGATTCTAAACAAGTCTCTTAACCATTTTGACCTCAAACAGATGCCTCATGTATAAGATAGAGATAATAATAGTGTCTACATGACATGTTTATTTCAAGGCTTAAAATGAAATGATGTTTATAAAGCACTTTGCAAACTTTTAAGAATTATGCAAACATCAGATGTAATTCCCTCAAAGTTGCAACCCTGGAAGCTTTGCTATCTGATATAGCCAAAAGGGAAGAAACCTCAGTGGCCCCTGAAAATATGTATTAATTATATGTTTGTAATGGGTTTAAATAGTATTTAAAAGAGATTTGGGGCAGATTTAAGTTCTTAAATTCTCTCTCTTTAGTAACTCAGGTGAGAAAAAGTGAGCAGGACAAGAACAATTTATACTTTTAATATCAGAAGGTCAGTCAGACAATAAATATATATTTGTGTGCTAAGCATTCAGAATACAAAGAAAGAGGGGGCAGCTAGATGGCTCAGTGGATTGAGAGCCAGCTCTAGAGACAGGAGGTCCTAGGTTCAAATCTGGCCTCAGACACTTCCTAGCTGTGTGACCCTGGACAAGTCACTTAACCCCAGTTGCCTAGCCCTGTAACAAATACAATTAATATAGAAGGATATATATGAAAGATATTAGGGTTTAAAAATTAAAAAAAAAAAAAAAGAAATATAGTTCCGGCTTCCCGGAGCTCACAGTCAATGGTGAAGGCAACAGGCAGCCTATTTGGTCTAGACAAGCTATATAGGGAATAAAATGGAACAAGTAAGTGTCAAACAACTTTGAGAGACTTAAGCACTCTGATCAGATATGATTCTATAGGACTAATGATGAAGCATTCTATCTACCTTTTGATAGAGAATGAATGGACTAAATACAAAGAACGAGATTTTTTAACTTTGTCAACTATTGCTTTACTCAAATATTCAAATATATAAGAAGGATTTTGATCTTTTTTCTTCTTTTTCTAGTGATGGAGATGGAGAGAAATTGAAAGGAGAGAAAATATAAGCTTGGCAATAATAACAACAACAACAACAACATAAGAAAAATGAATGTGGAATGCCCTCCAGTGCTCCTCAAAATCTGTCCCTTGTTCTTATTTCTGTTCTACTTTAATCACAGAGAATGCTTTAGTCTCAGGGCATGGCAACCTCCCAAAAAAGAGAGCAATGGAGGAGAGGTTAAGTATTGTTGTTAGAAAGGACTGGGCAAAATACTTGGTCAGGTAAAACAGCACCAGGCTTAGGCAAAAATAAGTAGTTGTGCTTGAAGGATACTTTTTTAGTCTGAAAAACAGAAATATGCCCCAGCTTTGAAAATACAAATGTAATCACCAGAGATTCCTTTCATTCTGAATGAGGACACCTCCCCTGACATGTATAACTTCTATTTGCAATAATTGAAATGAATGCTGCCTTCCCTAACAAGGCAACACAAGAAAATAGCTTGATTTCAAATAGCTGGCTCCGGCTGAAACTATTTATTCTAGCCAAATTTCATCATAAAAGCCCTTCTCCTTAAAGCCTTCCGCCTTCCTCACTCCTCGCAAGAGTCCTTCTCTTCCCCTTTTAATGAAGACATTCTCTGAAGATATTCTCCATAGGTCCAAGGGTTCCTGTCTTCTGTCTGCCACATGTGTTATGCTAATCAGGCTTCATTTGATAATATCTGCTTCACAGCTGTTGGGATGTCTTTATGCCACTGGTTGCAAAGAAACTATGGTGATAAATGCTTTTTATCATGGCAAATTCTTAAGGAAAAAGAGATACTCTCAATCCCTGTGATAGCACGAGCTATATAGAAATAAAGAGAAGAAATACCATCCAACTATTTGTTGATCTTTATAAACCAGCAAATTCACTTGACCCTGAGAATGTCTACATTGCACCAGCTTTCACTAGATTTTTCATAGATATTGGGTTGTGGAAATGCAGCTCTGGGGATGGAAGAGAACTCAGTTGCCATCTTGTTCAATTTCCTCCCCCCAGGTCCCCACTTAATCCAGATAAGGAAAAATGAGTTTGGGGATGAGGAATTAAATGACGTTCTCAAAGTTAATCAGATAGTCAGTGTTTCAAGTGGAATTTGAATCCAGATCCTCTAACTCAAGGGCTGATATTCTTTTCAGATTGCCCACAGTTTCAATATTTCCCATATAGTGAAATAGTATGAAGATTCCATATATTAGTTTTGTCTGTCCTCTGGATGGTGATTTCTTGTTGGGCTGGAAAATTTGACTTGAATTGTACTACACACAGTTTGTGTGAAAAGGTGAAGCTATGATTTTTCCTCTCCCAATCTGTATCCCACCAATCTGCTTTAAAGTCAAAATGGGTTTTATTGATGTCATTTTGTTTTTAGTCATAATCATTTTTGCACATAACACCACTCCATTTCTTCATGTAACACTACCCCTGTGTCCTTGATGCTGAAATCTCCATTATAAAACTTAATAGTGAATCTATC
Source organism: Gracilinanus agilis (assembly GCF_016433145.1). Lineage (NCBI taxonomy): Eukaryota > Metazoa > Chordata > Mammalia > Didelphimorphia > Didelphidae > Gracilinanus > Gracilinanus agilis. The sequence continues at coordinate 627,227,300 of NC_058130.1, forward strand.
TGACTGTATACATAACAATCTGCTTCCACACTCCACTATCTCTTTTCTAAGAGTAGCGAAATATATTTCATTATCTGTTCAGAACTATTAAGAATAACTCAGAGTTTGGATTTTTCTGGGAATAATTTCATTTATATTATATACATTCTTCTGGGTCTGCATATTTAACTCCATTTCAATTCATGTAAATCTTCCTGTATTTCCCCAGCATTCCTCAAATAACATCATCTCTTTTTAAATTTTTTTTTAAATTTTTTCCCCCAAACCACACGTTGGTACAATTTTCAGGAATTTTTGTTTTCTGACATTTTTTGATCCAGGTTCTCTCTCTCCCTCCCTAATTTCCTCCTTACCTGAGATGGCAGGAATATGATATAGGTAGAACATATGCTATATTATACAATATATATTTCCATGTTCATGATGTTGTGAAAGAAGACAAGTATCTCTTATACCAGAGAAAAATTCAAGGAGGAAATAAAGTGAAGAATGGAGTACTTCAATCTGCATTCAGCTCCATCACTTCCTTCTATAGTAATGGATAGCCTTTTTCCTCATGGGTTCCTTGGAGCTATCTTGGATCCTTGCATTGCTGATAATAGCTGTCATTCATAGTGGATCATCATACATGTTTTATTGCTGTTACTATTTATAATATCCTTCTGATTCTGTTTACTTCACTATGTATCATTTCATATAGGCCTTTCCAGGGTTTGTGTGTGTGCATGAGATGCTGTTTTTCATTTCTTATTGAGCAATAGCATTCCATTACAGTTAATCTGAGATCATAATTTCTATATTTGCTTTTTAAACTATGACTGAAGCACCATAGAATTTGTTCCAGCCTTTTTCCTTTAATCTGTATGTGCTTCCTTGCCTTAACTGTGTTTCCTGTAGACAGTATATTGTGAGATTCTGGCTTTTAATCCACTCTGCCGCCCCCTTCTACTTTATGGGTGAGTTCATCCATTCACATTCACAGTTATTATTTCTAATTGTGTATTTCCCTCCATTTTATTTTTCCCTGTTAATCTTTCCATTCCTCTCCTTAAAACCTTTCCCTGTTCACAAATATTTTTGCTTCAGATTATTGCCTTCCTGAGTTCATCCTCTCTTTTATCCATAACCTCTTTTTCTTGTTCCCTCTCCCATTATAACTTCCCTATAAAGTAAGATGGATTTCTGTAGCCAACTAGATGGGAATTTTATTCCCACTTTACACCAATTCCAATGGGAGTAAGTCTCAAGCATTGTCTGCCATTCCCCCATCTTCTCCTCCACTATATTGATTCTTAGCTCATCGTGTGAGACAATTTACCCTAAATTTTTTCCTCCTTTTCTCTTTTCCCTGTGTATTCCTCTTTCTTATCCCTTGATCTTATTTTGCTTTGTTTTGTTTTAGCTATCATCCTATTGTATTCAACTGCATTCACTTTCCTAAAACTGATAAAGTTCTTAAGTATCTTCCATATCTTAAGTATCTCAAGTAATTTATGTACCTTAGGTACTTCAACTATTGTAGATATCTTGTTTCTTAGTTATCACCATATGAAATATGAGATCAGTTTCCCTCCATTGTTTCCCTTGTATTTCTGGTAGTCAACATGGAGAAGTAAAGAATATTTGAAGCTTCCAAACAACTACAAAAGGAAAACAAATAGATAATTAATATATCTATGATACAAGATACACTTATGGTACTTAAGATACATAAGGTAATCAAGAAATACTTTAGTTCAGTGATGGCAAACCTTTTAGAGATGGAGTGCTGGACCCCCCCAAATCCCTTCAGACCATGTGCCATGCACGTTCCCCCCACCAAGTGCCAGGTGCTCCTCCCCTTTACCCCACACGGGAAGAGAGGAATCATTCCCATTGGGCTGTTTGGCAGAGGAGTGGGTGAAGTGAGGAATGTCCTCAGTGTAGCCATCTTTTTGCAAGTGGCCATTTTCTACAAGCAACATCAAGTTGGGGTTCAGAGTTTAGAACTCCAAAGAAGCCAGGAGTCAGTTGAAAGACCGTTAGAGCAGTACTATAAAAGGAAGTGAATCCCAGGCAAACCAACTCAGTCTTGAGTTTGGGTGAAAGGGTGGAAGGGAGGTTTTTGGGTAGGTCCCCATTGAACCCTAGTAATCTTTTCCAGGATTGTAATTAGCCGGATCCACTGTGCTGTGTCTATCAGTTCTGGGTGGCCTAAATTTTACTCATCTAGATTTAGTGTTGGACTTCCCTTAATCCTTTCTCCTTCTCCATCTTACCTAAGATCCCAATATCCTTAATTTATACCTTCCTCAGTTAATTAAAGAAGTTACCTGATATAAAGAAGCTTTAGTCATCTTGCTGTTTGGTCCTTCACCTTCAAAATAATTTCTTCATACTGTCTGAATTTGGCAATTGGGGGAGTCTCCTTACGGTGGGGGATTCTCATAGGCTTTCCACACAAGTTCTAGCCTGTGAATTATTCCCTATCAACTTGAAATATCAACACTATTGGCAGTATAACATCATAGCCATCACTGCTTTAGGTACTCAAAATACTTAAGGTAATGAAGAGAAACAATGGGGTTAAACTGATCATATTGTTACATAACGTAATAACTAAGCTACTTAAGATATCTATGATAAAAAGTATACTTAAGAAACAACATAATCAGGAGAAAGGGGGGCACTAAACTGATTAAACCATCACACATTTCTTACTGTATAATAATATTGCATTTCATTTATATACCAACGTTTGTTTAGTCATTCCTCAAATGATGAACACCTACTTTATTTCATGTTTCTTGTTATCACAGAAGTTCTTCTACACATATTTTGATAATTATTAGACTTTTTTATCTCCTTTGGTTTTATAGGGGCATAAAGGGAGAGCATGACATAACTAGAAAACCTTTAAATTTTGAATAAGAAGCTTCAGTTCAAATACTGTGTAATGTTTGACATATCACATGACTTCTCTCACCTTTATTCTTATCTGTAAAATGTGGGGGATAAACTACATGACTTCTAAGGTTCCTTCTAACTCTAAATCTATGGTTGTGTGTTCTTTTTTGCCTAGTAATGGCATCATTGGGTCCCTAACACTCTTAATGACACATAGCTTGGTGACATTATCACAGATTTGAATCGCTGAAGAGTCTCAAGTGATCATTTAATCCATCTCCTGGTCTTCAAGTCAGATTTTGCACAAACATTCATGACTACTGTTAGTTTCCTCCTCACCCATTTTTAGTCTATGCTTATGGTCTCTTCAAGTTCCTGGTCACTAAATAACTCAAATAAATAAATTAAGCAATTTAAAAAAATAACATTAAATATCTTCTAAAAGTCATAAAAGCAAAAGCAATAGAAGACCTGGAAATTTAGAATGTCTTATGTATTTTCTGAAACTCATATATATTCATTGTCCAAGTTTCTTTCCTTCCAGCAGATTGTTCTATTTCCTATTAATTCAGTGATAATTTATTGAACATTTACTATGTTCAGAGCTCCTATTAAGTGCAACAAAAGAAATTGAAGACCTACTTCTTGTCCTCTAGAATAATCTATTGCAGTTGGGCAGACAGGGTACAAAAGAAGTAACAATGTAAGGTGAAACGTGACTGGATGCCAAGCTGACTGGTTTCTATCGTCTGAAGCCAAAGGGTACAAATGTTCTATCAGTAAGCAGTTCCACAGCAAGCTTAATGCTGCTAGTTCAAAACAGAGGGACAAATGTTGAGTCTCTTGAAAGAATCTTAGCTGAAGAAGTATTTTAGCCAGTAAGCATGTATAAAATGAACGAAATGTCAAGATTATAGTACTTCATCATCAAAGAAAATGAAGAAAAATGTATCCTCAGAGGAAATTGGAAATTATGGGCTTTCTGCCATCCCCACTAAGGCAGAACTCTCTTGGCTTCTCACCAGACAAGATGCTGTTTTCCTGTTATTACATAGTAACCCTGCTTTTTCCTAATGGGGAATTGGCAAGGGATATGAAGATGTGTCATTTATTTTCATGAAACCACAGAGAAGTAAAGAAAACTTGTTGTATCCCAGTTGTAACAGCACATGGAGCCTACTTTGCTGATTCTCTTTGTGAAAAATCCGAAAGTGAGTCCATGACTATAGACAAGCCATCTTTCCCCTGTAGCAAGGTGTACAAAAGCTAAAGTGCTGGGTTTGCCATTAGGAGGATCAGAGTGCAGATCCAGCCTCCAACATTTATTAACTAGCTTTGTGACCATGGGCAAATCACTTAACTTCTATCTGCCTTGATTTCCTCACCTGATAAATGGGAATAATAATAACCCCTCCAGGGTTGTTGTGAGGATCAAAGGAGATAATAATTATAAAGTACTTAGTATAGTGTCCCGTATATAGTAAGCACTATGTAAATGTTAGATATTATTTCAGTTGTGTGACCTTAGGAAAGTCAATGTTGAGATAATAACTTCCTGTTTAGGTTTCCTTTACTGTCAAATGAAGACCATAAGAAGAAACAGAGAAAGAAGATGAGAAGAGAGAAGGAAAGGGAGGAAGGAAGAGAGAGAAAGAGTGAGAAGAAAAGATAGAGTAAGAAGGAAAAAGAGGGGAAATAATGAGAGAGGAGAAGCACATTAACTGAGGAAGAAGGTGAGAGAGGGAGGGAAGGAGAAAGAATAAGAATGAGATAGAAGAGAAAGAGAAAGACGAGAGAGAGAGAGAGAGAGAGAGAGNCAAGGGGCCATTTTAGAGAACCAAGGTTAGCATAGAAGAGGAGGAGCAGTATAATGCAGAGAAAGAAAGACGAGAGAGAGAGAGAGAGAGAGAGAGAGAGAGAGAGAGAGAGAGAGAGAGAGAGAGAGAGAGAGAGAGAGAGAGAGAAAAGGGGGATGAGATGTGGAAATATATCCATACTTACATATGTTAGCCTTTAGGTATGCATATATATGTTTCTGTGTATGTGCATATATGCCAACATACCAAAAGGAAGAAAATAATACACTAAAATGTTTATATATAATAGGCATATGTACATGTATATATGTACATATGTGTATGTATGCACATATGGCAGCTAGGTGGCTCAGTGAATAAAATACTGTCTGGAGACAGGAAGACCTGAATTCAAATCTGACCACAGACACTTAGCAGCTCTGTGACCTTGGTCAAGTCACTTAACCTCTATTGGCTTTAATCCAGTAGAGAATGAAATGGCTAATTAGTGCAGTATCCTTGCCAAAGAACACTGTGACTTGCCAAAGGTCACAAAAGCTGGACATGACTGAATGACTGAACACCAACAAATATAGAAACACAGACACTCCTACCTATGCATGTATCTATATATGCACATTAAAATGTTATAGTCACCATTCCAATATGTATGAATGTGTATATGTGTGTTTCTTTATAGGTATATATGGCCACATACGTGAAACCACAGGGAAGTGAATAATACATATATATATAAATGTTTATAATGTTTATATATAATATGCTTCCTTTTTTATGGGCTGACTTAATTAGACCACAATTAACGTCTGCACACAGAATATAAGTGTTAGGTGAAGACTGACGCTAATTTGCAAAGCTGCCAAGAAAAATTAAATACACATCGTGGCTCAAAGAAATTCATAGAATTTGTAAAGGGAAAAGGTTTCATTGCTGAACTAAAGTGACTTCATTATAACTATTTATATTTTTCTCCATAGGTCACTGCCCTTCTCAACTCACCTGATCCCTCAGAAACTGAATACGTTTTCATTGGCTCTGGAGGCTGGGTAGGATCACCTGGGGACATCCTGTTCATAGGTATCCTCCTGAGGGCACCTGCATTATCAGAGGACACTTCCATATATCAGAGTAGCTCTGGCTTCATTCATTATCTCTTATTGACCTGTGGCCTTTTTGGCTATCACCGTGTTCTTTCCCCAAGGTTTTTGTCCTTCAGGACTCATTGCAGGATTGTGTCGTTTCCCAGCTTCTCCTCTGCCCTCCTTTTCTTGATGTAAGCACACAGTCCATTTGAGGTTTCCTAAGGGTTTTAGTCATTAACAATGCCAAAGAAGCAGACTGGGCCAAACAGAACACAGACAGAAAGTTGCAAAGTTAATTTAGAGTGAAGGACCTTAGGTTTAATTCTTAGTTTTTTTATTGATATAAAATCAGGAGCAAAGAATTCAGAGTAGTTGCTAGGGACCTCAAAAGCTTTCTAATCTGATGCATGCCATCAAAAATATAACTTATAAATGGTCAACCAGATTTTGCTGGAAGACCCCCAATGATGGAGTCCACATCATAGGATTATAGACTTAAGAGTTAGAAGGAACCTTAGAGGCCATATAGTTCAATCCCATTTTTATGGTTGAGGAAACAGAGCCACAAAAAATATACGTGACTTGCTCAGAGTCACACAGGAAGGAAACAAAAGAGGTAAAATTAGAACCTGGGTCCCCTAACTGGCTTCAGGAGGCCTCTTTTAAAAGCAGACCTTATTTTTTGTCTTAGTAACAACTCTAAGACAGAAGGGCAAGGACTAGGCAAATGAAGTTTAATGACTTCTTCCCAACTCCAGGCCTGGCTTTCTTCTTTGTACATTCCATACATTATTCTAGCTCTACCTTTTGAAGCCAAACACGACAATTGTAGGCTTCTTCTGGGTGGACAGCCCTTCAAATAATTTATGGCACTATTCTAAAGGTATCTCTTATGCAAATTATATATCCCTATTTTTTTTTAATATTCAAATAGCATGAATTTACTTCCTAAGTGATTTGGGGCAAGTCATTTATTCTTTGGACTACAGTTTCCCCATCTGTAAAATGAGGAGACTTGAATAACAAAATCTTTCACAATTCCTTAAAGTTCTAAATTGTAAGATTGTACTGAAAGCCTTTGGAATATAAGTGGAATCGGGCCTTATTTCTATTAGATAATTTGGTCTGCCTCTTCAGCATTTTCTTCATTTATATCTTGGGATACTGAACCCTATTCAACTTTTCAACGTATGCCTCTTTTACTTCCAAATCTAGGAAATCCTGACTTGTTTTCTTTTTTTGTGAGGCAGAGCAGTATCCATTCTAGGTTGTCTATAACCTTCGTACTTGTAGTAGACACAGCTGTGTCAAACAAGTGAATGCAAATATTACTGGAATCTCTTTTGCTACAGAAAGGACTTGAGTGAGATTCATTTATATTTCTTTGGATACTCCAAACTGATAATCCAAATAATTATACATCATTGGATATTCCGAACTTACTGTTTTAACTGATTCAGTTAGTTATTAAATGCCAAGTACTGTGCTAAGTACTTGGGGATATAAAAGGAAAAGCATGAGCCCTCTCTTCAAGGAACTTGAATTCTACTGCCATTGCTATAATGTCAGGATATGAAGAAGTTATGTGTAAGGAAAAACAAAAAGACCAATGTTACTGGGGCATAGAATATGTTGGGGAGTAAAAGAGTAATGGAGAGGTGGAAAGGGGTCAATTTGGTATGGACTTGAAAGGTCAAATAGATAATTTTACATTTGATCCTGGAGGTAATAGAGAGTCACTGGATTTATTGAGTAGGGTTCTCACATGGTTGGAGTTGTGTTTTAGGAAGCCAGACCTCAATATGGGAGATCCTGGGTTCAAATCTGCCCTCAGATATTTCCAGCTCTGTGACTCTGGGCAAGTCATTTAATACTATTCCTTTTAGCTCTTCTGCCTTGCAACTGCTATTTAGTATCTATTCTAAGGCAGAATATAAGAGTTTTTAAAAAGTTATCACAAGTCATATCTTAATAGTATGATAAATTTTTGTTAAAAATCAAAGTAAATTGGTTGAGGGAGAAATTATCAAACAAACCCAGTGAAGAAAGTTGGTAGATTATTCTGTCTTTTCACTGGTTTCTCTTCAATCATCTTGAGGGTATCAGAGTGTGGAGCAAAAATCAGGTCTTTTAGTTCTACCATTTAGAGAATGGCAGTTGGGGAAAGACAATCGTGGACATCTTGACTTTTCTGTTCCCTAAAGTATGAAGAATAGGTTAGAACAGTGATGGGCAAACTATGGCCCGCAGCCCAGATGTGGCCCCCTAAAATGTTCTACCCAGCCCTGCAACATTATTCCTAATCTGATGAATACAATGAGTAGGGTATAATACAATGAAACTGTGAAAGAGTTGCCTTAGAAACAGACTGACAGATGAGCATTTCCTTTCCTTAGGCCCCCTCTTTAAAAAGTTTGCCCATCACTGGGTTAGAGTATGAGCTAAGATTTAGTATGGATGATAAGAGATTGTATTTGTTGCCTCTAGTGGGAAAGGATGCAATTCTTTAAAAAGAGTTAGAATCATCCAAATGAAGAAGGAGAGGAGGAGTTTTGTCTAAGAAGAGAAATTATATTTTCAAGAAGGAAATTGTTCACATCTATCAAGAAAAATCCAGGATGATAGGGCATGAATTCCTAACAACTAATAGCCCCCCAATTTTTTCATACACACAATCCAACCATGTGTATTGTTATAAGGAACTTCTGGGACAAGATGGAGGACACCTTGAGTGATAGGATCATTGGTTGAGACCTTGGAATGTACTCAGGTGGCATGAACAAGGGCCAAAAGGCAGTTGGACCCACCCCTATAAATACACAGGATGCACAGGACACAGGAACTCAATTTTGAGTAGTGTTGGGTGGAGGGTGGATCTGGGAGTGTGGGTAGGCCCATACTTGCAATCTAGCGTCCTTGTTGGGAGCTTTAGGAAACTATCATACCTACAAACAATAGAGCTATGAAGAAGGCAGTTTTATTGACATCAAGGAAACATCAATAGCCTTCCCTATTCTTTGGCTTGGCTCCAGCCAAGTCAAGCCAGAGTTAGTGAGAGGGTGAAGAATCTCCAGCCTATATTTGATCCAACAATATCCATAGTTTCTGATCATCTCCTTGAATTAGTTAGCAATAGCATCCCCCAAACCTCTTTCCTTTCCCTTATTCTTATCCCCTTGTTATGTAAGAATTAAATACTGTTGCTTAAGTTCAAGTCAACTTTGGAGTACCTTCCAGATTGGTGAAACATCTAAAAGCCATTAAGAAGGGGAATTTTTTCACGCAGTCAGACTCATAGCATTATCCAACCAACGTACCAATATTAGCCCACCTCAACAACCAAACCAACCCCAGGCTAAGGAACTAGAGAAGTGGATAACACACAACTCCTCATTGGTTACTTGCTTGGGCAACTGTTAAAGGAGACAGACTGGCAGTTCAGTAGAGCCTGTCAGGCTGGGAGAGGCATAGCCCTTCTATTATCAATACCACAAAGATTTCTGTTTCTCCATTACCTTTTTTTAACAGTATCTTTCACCTTAAGGTCGGCTTCGAATGAAATTTTTCAAATTAAGTTTCTTCCTCTCTCTCTCTCTCTCTCTCTCTTTATCTCTCTCTCTCTCTCTCTCTTTTTCTTTCTCATTGGCCCTCAGTTTACCATGAGAAGATAAGTTTATCCTACACTTTTCAAATTCTAGACATAAAATGTTTGAAATATGTGGCAGTAATGTATGGCATACACTATAAAGTATATGGTAAAATATAATAGCAATGCATTTTTAGTGAAAGTTTTGTTTATATTGTATTATTATCAAGGTAACACAAAGAGTTTGCTAATACTCCATCTCCACTATATTTCTGAAAGGTTAATTGAATTGTTGAACAATATTTTAATTTATTCTAATTTGCCTCCTCTGGATGCATTCTTCTAATAGTTTTGCATATCTTTGCATTCATTACAATCTATTAAGAGAAAACCTTTTTACCAAATACTCATTTGTGGCCACTTTCACCATTTTAAATTTGAACCTCATTGTTAGCCAAATGTCAAACAGTTTAGAAATGTTTGCATTAAAGGTCATCTTTCTGAGATTGCAAGCCCTCCTGTTCACATAATGACCAGAAAGAGAAAATGCCTCGTTATTCAAAAGTCTCCTTCCCATCTTGTCAAGCACAGAGCTGATTAAAAAAAAAGTACATAGTTGAAAGAAAAAAAAAAACTCCAACAGCCTTAGTGCTTTTATGCATTTGGAAATGTGGCCAAAGAAATTGCTAGCAATTTCATTTTGTGTAAGGGCAAGCCAGACCCTTCTTTGCAACCCAAGGAGTGAAAAAAAGTGCTGACCTGTAAATGTGAAATATAGTGTTGTGCATTGTTACACCGTGACAAGTTAAGATGTAAATGCAAGAGGGCCACATCCCTAAGGGATTTTTACTACTCGTCATTCAACACATTAGTTTTGGGGTTTCCATAATTTGCAGATTGTTAGGAGAAAAAATATTAGTAAAGGACCTAAGTTTTGGAGAAGAGAAAGCTTAAATGAAGGCAATGATTTATGCAGTCATATTAAAGAACCACAAGCAAAAGAAAACCAATTTTCCCCAAGTATTTTCTAATATCTGACTTTTAATATATCATTGTATCTGTTGAGAGGCAGACACTACGTGACAGCGGATAGTCAGAGACCTCACTTCAAGTTCATCCAGTAGCAACTGCTGCCTATTTGACCCAGGTAAACAATTTAACCTCTTTCAGTGTCCCAGGAAGCTCTCTAAGACTGCATTAATAAAGGGAGCTTCTTTTCTAGATTCTCTTTACACTGATGAATTCAAAAGTCTAGACAAAAAAAATGACCCCCCAAAAATAAATGGCCCTTTGACCGTTGAGGAAATATCCACTAAGATACATATAGAGAATTAGAAAGGATTCAAATATTCAATCCCTCCCTCCCTGGATCATTAGTAATCTTGGACAGAACATTGTCCCTTGAATAATGAGGTTAGAAGTCATATGGTCAGGATTTGGAAAGTGAACTTTTAGGCATAAATAGTTTTTCTCCCCCTAGGGATTTGGCCATGGAAAGGAGGAAAGGTATAGGATATAGCTAGAAGGCATGGAAGATTCAAGTAAAAGTATTTAAGGATAAGGGAAATTTGGACATGATTATAAACACTAGGGAAAGAACAATGTGAGAGATGAGGAAAATCAAAGAGGTGAGCTCCTAGAGGAGACAGAAGGGAAATGGAAGCAAGAGTACCAGCAGAAACTTTGGTGTTTGTGAGAAGGGCCAATTTTTCCTCAGAGATTGGAACAAAGGAGGCGATATTAGTAGCTGGTGGAAAGTTGAGTTGATTTTTAGAATTGGGAACAAGACAGAATTTCAGATGGATGACATCAATTTGTTTGTTTGCTTGTTTTTTTAGAGAAGCATTTGTCAAGGCCTCCAGATGAGAGGGAGTGGTATAGGTACCCAAATAAAAGATATGAAAGTTTGGAAAGGAAGGAGAGGGGAAGTGAGACAGAATCAATAAGCTTACAAGAGCTTCTTATAGAAACGGATTTGTGTTTTGCTAAACCTTCATCTAACTCGTTTCTTCATCCTACTTTATATAAATTCTCCAGGAAATTATATTAGTATGGGGTTGAAAGAAAAAAATTTTAAAGCACAGTTCTCAAATATTCTGCTGAGCTATCAAAGTACTTGATAATATGACCCTTGTTTACCTAACCTGCATTATTTCCATTATTCTTCCCCCAAATGCACCCTCTGCTCTGTAAAATGGGACAAATAGCATCTATTGTGCCTTTCTTACATTGTTGTTGTGATGGCCTGAAAGATAATGTATGTAAAGTGCTTTAAAAACCTTAAACCACTCTCTGTTAGCTATTACTATTCTGTGCTGGGTGTACTGTGACACAATATTGAGCTAGTATTGACTTTGAGTTTCTCAGTGGTTTTTATTTTTTAGGTTTCTGTAGTTATTACTAAAATGATTTTCAGAAGAGTTCTGCAGTAGGAAATTTTAGTCCAATTCAAGGTCTTTTAAAAATGTGAATCTTGGATATTCTGGGACAGCCATGATTTGGACAAAAGAATGTGAATTTTTATAAAGAAAAATCCTTTGTAAGATCATGTCGCTACTTGGAAGTTTGGGAAATATGGTAAATAGGATTTTATACCCAAGGCAATGAGTATTGTGGTAATTTAGCAAGTTATTGGCTTCTCACTTGCCAGCTAGTATCTGGGCTTCTTCTCATCAAGTCATTAGTCACTGTATAATTCAAGAAGTTGTTTGACAATCAATGAAAAGGGAATTAAAGCAATTAGGGAGTTATTTTGCCCAATTATATGCCAACAAATCGCACAATCTAAGTGAAATATATAAATTGACCAGATAAACAAGAGAGGGAATTGAATACTTAACTCCATCTCAGGAAAAGAAATTGAACAAATTATCAAAGAATTCCTTAAGAAAAAAACCCCAGGGCCTGATGGATTCACAAGTGAATCCTACCAAAAGACTTAAAGAACAATTAATTCCAATATTATATAAATTATTTGGAAAAATATCTGAAGAAGGAATTCTACCAAGTCACTTTTAAGGCACAAAAATAATGTTGATACTTAAACAAAGAAGAGGAAAAACAGAGCAAGAAAAATATAGACCATTCTCCCTAATGAGTATTGATGCAAAAAATTTAAATACAATACTAGCAAGAAAATTGCAGGGATCACAAGAATCATACACTATAACCACATGGTTTTTATGCCAGGAATGAAGAGATGGTTCAATATTAGGAAAACTCTGCATAATTGACCATATCGATAACAAAACTAACAGAAACCATATGATTGTTTCAACAAATGTAGAAAAAACTTTTGACAGAATATAACACTCATTCCTTTTAAAAACATTAGAGAACATTGGAATAAATAGAGCATTCCCTAAAATGATAAATAGCATCTATCTAAAACCTTCAGCAAGCATTATGTATAATGGGGATAAACTAGAAAGCTTCCAATAAGATCAGGAGTGAAGCAAAGATGTCCATTATCACCACAATTATTCAATGTTGTACTAGAAATGCTAGCTATGGCAATAGGAGAAGAAAAAGAAATTGAAAGAATTAAAATATACGAGAACACAAAGTTAGCTCTCATGATGATATCATGCTATACTTAGAGAATCCTAGAGAATCAACTCCAAAACAAATCAAAACAATTCAAATAAAAACCAAATCAACTTTGGCAAAGTTGCAGGATAGCCTCATTTCTCAAATATGTGGAGAACTGAGTCAAATTTATATGAATACAAACCATTACCCAACTGATAAGTGGTTAAAGGCAATTCTCAGATAAAGAAATTAAAACTATCTTTAGCCATAAGAAAAAATTCTCCAAATCATTATTAATTAGAGAAATGCAAATTAAAACTATTCTGAATTACTACCTTACACCTACCAGACTGGCTGATATGACAAAAAAGGAAAATGATATATTTGGAAGAGGATATAGAAAAACTGGGACACATCTATTGGTGAAACTAAAAACTTAAGCAACCATTTTGGAGAACAATTAGGAACCACTCCTAAAGGGACATAAAATTTGTGCATATTCTTTGATCCAGCAGGACCATTACTAAGTCTGTATCCCGAAGAAGAAAGAACCCATTTATATGAGAACATATCAGTTATCTGTGTGGTGACAAAGAATTGGAAACTGAGGAGATGCCAATCAATTGGGGAATGGCTGAATAAATTGTGGTATATGAGTATAATGGAATGCTATTATGCCATAAGAAATGATGAATAAGTTCATCACAAAAAACCTGGAAAGACAAATATAAAGTGATACAAAGTGAAGTGAATAGAACCAAGATAACACTGTATACAGTAAAAGCAATAATGTATAATGATAAAAATGAATGACAACTATTATCAATAACCCAAAGATCTAATGCAATTCTCAGGGGCTCATTACAAAAACATTATCCACAGCCATAGAAGAAACTGATGGAATATAAATACAAATTAAAGCATACCATCTTTCACTTTATTTCCTTCATAAAATTTTCCCTAGCATAAATAATGTCTTATTTCACATTATGACAAACATTGAAATATGTATTGCATAGTACATGTATAATCTATATAATATTACTTATTATATGGGGAGGGTGCAGGGTAGGGAAGGAAACATTGCAAAATGTGAGAAAACAATTATTTCTTGAAATTAATAAAAAAAAAGAAGTTGTTTGAGCTTAAGATATTTTCTTTCAGTACTCTAAACAAAGAATCAGGCCATTTAAAGGTTGTCCAACTTTTTAGGTGATTCCTGTGAAGTTGATAGTATCTTAGGATTTTGAGGTGGAAAGAACCTTAGAAGCCATCTTGCCTAATAACTTCATTTTACAGATGAGAAAACTGAGGTTATATGAAATCAAGGATTTCCTAAGTTCCCACCAACTGGGACTCAAATCTTTGTCGTCTATTTCCAAATTCAGTGATATTCCACCTATACTAGGTTTCTTCCTCCCTACTCTCCTTTTTGTCTTTAACAAATAATCTCACCATCACCTCTAAAAATGCTTATACTTTTTTTTTTTTTTTTTTTTTTTGTTTATCTCATAGCTTTTATTCTTGTCACATGGCTGACATATATATTTTTTTTTTTAAGGTTTTTTTATTTTTTATTTTTTTTTAACATTTATTAATATTCATTTTTAACATGGTTACATGATTCATACTCCTCTTATCCCCTTCA
>NC_058130.1:627251564-627295576 GCF_016433145.1 Gracilinanus agilis
TATGAATAAACAGAGGGTTATTGAGCAAAGTCACCTCCTTTGCCATTTTGCCATAAGGAAATCTGATGTTTCAGTTAAATTCATGTGGGACTCTTGTGAGAGGAAAACTTTCCAGGAAATATATACTTCAACTAATCAAATCACCCTTTTAAATTAATAAATAATTATAGTAAGATTTGATACTCTCATCTCAGAACATCTTAGTCATTTGAGTGGTCCTAAAGATATGGTTTGTTGAAGAACACTGTGCAAACCTGCCTGTTATTTTCCATTCATACAATTTGTATGTATGGTTCACTTTCATTAAATTTTTATGTACGTGGGAAAGTAGGAATATGGATAGGCAATTGCCTACATTTTCCAGATTTCTGTTTTACAACTATGAGGTTTATTTTTTTCTCCATGCCTTTGGTATCTTCCCCTTTTTTTTGTTAGCCCAAGAATAGATCTCTTAATAGTTTTCCAAATGCATTGCCTCCAGCATGAAATTTCTGCCCCTCCTATACATTTTCTTTTCAGTGTCATTTCCTTATGCAGCAAATCTAGGACTATGATCTTCCTATTGGAATATGGTGGCTCCACCATTGTTAATGGCAAAAAGAGTTTGCCACACCCATTTTCAACTTCTGTCTGTTTATTTTAATCCTTCTTGTCTTCAGAAAGAATGACTTTACTAAGTTGGATCTATTACCAAGCTTCCTTTAACCTGTTTCCCCTGCCCTCCTACCACTACTTGATATTTTACAAAGCCATACTGTTCATAATCTTCCAAAATCCTTCTCTATCAAGTTGTTCTAATGAGCCTGTGTTCTAAACATTTGTTGCCCATAGCTGCCATGACTCTTCTTGACGCAGAATTAAAGTATTTGTTGGATTCAATGACTGGCAAACTCTTTTGGTTTCCTGATTGTAGCAATTTCATCTATTAAGTTACTTTAGTAAAAAGTTATAATCAAATTAAATTTATATTCTTCCATCCATTTCCTTTATTTCAATATCAAAAATTCATTAGAATAAAGATATAATAAATGAGAATTTAATAATTAAGAAAATTTTAATACATTTAATAAATCAATAAGTAAGTGAATTTAATACAAATAATCAGATTAAATATAGGTAAAATAAATATTTAAGAAATAAAAATTAATAATTAAATGAATTTGCTAGAAATGACTATATTAAATAAATGTTAGTTAAATATTTAATAATTGAATAAATTTAGCATTTAATAATTAAATAAAATTAGATTGGAGTTTTTTAATTATAACTCATTAAACTTACATTCTTTCATTTCTTCTTTTAGTTTTTGTAATCATTTAAATGTTTACCGGAATAAGACAGTATTGAGACTGCACATAGATAGCTTATTCTGTAATCATTCCAATATCAGTAATTATCTGTTTCTTATTTTTTCCTATTTTACAAGCAAGTTTATTTTTTATGATGCTATTTGTTGCTCACAATGTCCAACACCTCTGGATTCTTTTCCTGAATATAGTATTCATTATACATAGGCCTGATATTTTTAGATTATAGGTCTTTGTGCTTCTCATCTCTTACTTATGAGTCATATTTTCCAAATTTTTGCCATCTTAAATCTATCTTTGCAAAAAATTACTAAGTATCAAATTATATTTTGATGTCATTTGTAATCTTGCTGAATTCTTTATAGAACTTCTCTTTCATCCTATAGGCTAACAGAATGATAGATTTAGAAGAGACTTTCAGGACAATCTTTTCCAACACAGTCACTTTAAAGAAGAGTCTTGAGAGAGCCAGTTTATTTGACCCAATAGAGAATGAAAATCTAGTCACACAGGGTAGAATAGGTTACTCTCTTGGAAAATTCTCTTCTCCATAATTTACATATGTGTTCCTTCTTTATTATGCTAACAGAAAGACTAGATTGTTAGTTACTATTCTGTCTGTTTGAGGAACAATCGTAATTCATAGCTAACAGGTAGTGTTTCCCACATAAAATATGACATTAATATATAGCATAAAATAGCTCCAATTCCCCATACTCAATTAAATGTTTAACAATCAACTTTCGGGAGTGGGAGGATATTACTTCAGGAAATTTTAAGTTTAAACAGTATTGTTAATATTTTCTCCTTGACTTTTTTAAGTTTAGAAAATAAATAAAACAATAAAATCAGCCTTGATTTGTAGCATTTACTAATTTCTAAGGTGATCACACCGAAAATTTAACAATTGGCGCTTAAGCTGCTACAGGCTGCCTCCAACACAGTCATATCCATATCCAGCTTCACTCTCACCTTTGCAGGTTCCTGTATTCTTTTTGGAGTCACTCTGGAAATAAACTGTGGTTAACCTGAGTGACTGGAAGAATGATTCTTTTTGCAAAAGGGGCATGATGCTGGTTAAAACAGAAAAGATCAGAGTGGATCTGAAGGAGGAGTCTCCTTTACTCTTTTTTAGGTATTATAATACAACACTTACAAAGGAAGGTGAGAAAAAGAGAACAAAACTGTGAAATATAAAGTTGACCTCCAACAACTCACTTCTCTTCTTCAGCATCCCTTCACTTTTCCTTCCTGGAAAACAAGACATTTCTCAGATAATTTTCCTGTGATCTGTCTTTCAGAAGACCACAGACCATTAATCAGGGTAGCTGAACAATCCAAAGCACTCCTTCTCTTACGTCCATTTGCCTAATAGTCTTCAAGACTCTCAAGAATGAATCTTTAATTATGGATTTCAGTTGTAGGGGATAAAATTAATATGGTTTGATTAAATATAAGAGAATGTGGTCATAGATATTATAACTCAAGTCAAAATTATTTTTATTTATTTATTTTATTTATTTAAACTTTTATTTAACAGCTTTATTTACAAAATAGAGGGAAAGAGTAAAGTAGAGAAATATGAAAGAGGGTAGAGTAAGAAGTCTAGCTAATCACTCTAAATGTTTCTCCAGTGCCTGACTCAACTTAGGCTGGGCTAATTAGCCCTCCACTGGAAGACCTTCAGCCAGAGGACCATTTAGCCAGAGGACCCAGTGGTGAATGGCCTCTTCTGGAAATTAATCTCTCCAGAAGCCAGGAAAGGAGTCAGTTTTTCACTCACCCACATTGTAGTCCAAAGGGGAAAAATTTAAGAGTAGTCTAACCAAATGCTAGAGTACCAGGTCCACACTGGAGAAGGTCCTCCACCAGCCTCCAAAGCCTCAAAAGAGCTTGAAGACCTTGTGTCAGGAAGTTTCAGCCATTTTAAAGACCTTTCTTCAAGTTACTTCCTGTTCCTTCCTCCACTTTAGGGGACCAATTGTAGTCTTTAAATTTGCTTAGGACTGCCCAGGGGGAAATCAGTTGCTTCTGAAGGTGAAAATCCCATTAGTAAGTAGTTTGCAGACTTCCCCTACTTTAGGATTAAGTAGGAGTATATATGCTTTTGTTGATTAAATTTAAAAGTAGGCAAGGGGAGAGTTTATCCCATCTTCACACAGGCATTAAGCCATTAAGCCATTGATCTAGAAAAACATTTTTAGTATCAACTTGATATTTTTCAAATCATATTGTATATATGTACATATGTGTGTGTGTATACACATATTCCTACACACACACACACACACACACACATTCACACTCTTACATCCAACCCTAGAGTGGAGTGAAGTGTAATAAAATATTAGAAATGGAAGGATTTAAACAGAGATTAGTCCAACTATATGATGTTGTAGATGAACCAACTGAACCTAAGAAAAATGAAGAAAAAAGGGAGTTGGCAGAAAAATAAATAAGTAGATAAATGAATGAATGGACAGATAAATAGATGGATGAATAATAATAAATAATTCATATTTAGATGGCATTTGAAGGTTATAAAATGTTGTCTTTGAGGTGCACTGTAGCATAGTAAATAGAAAACTGATTGCACTGAACTCAGTCTGGCAGATTTAGATTTAATAACCGTCTCTGCCTCAACTAGTTGCATAAGTCTCTCTGTCTCTGTCTCTTTCCCCTTACCTTCCATCTTAGCATCAATATAGGCAGAAAAGTGGTAAGGGCCAGGCTGTGGGAATTAAGTGACTTGCCCAGAGTGCTGTCAGAGCTAGGAAGTGTCTGAGGTCATATTTAAACCTAGGACCTCTCCATCTCTAGGCCTAAATTTCAATCCACTAAGTCACCTAGCTGCCTACTGAGGAAGTATCTTAATCATTCTACTTCTTTATTTTTGCCTTGAAATTTGTAAGGTTTTATTTTTATTTTAATCAATTACATGCAATAAATTTCTACTTAAGATTTATGAAGTTATATGATCCAAATTATCTCCCTCCCTCCTTTAAATGTAGATTTTTGAACCTTGGATTTCATCCCCATAAATCCCTTAGCATTTCCCAAAATTCCCTTTAATCTCTCCTGCGTCTCCATGTTTGCATGGTCACATTATTGTTTTATTAATTATGTAGCTCCTCCCTCTTTCTCTCTTCTCCACTAGCACAGGTGAAATGAGTTTAGAAACTTTTTTACTATAGTATTTTATTAATAATAAATTTTTATAAAATATAATATTTAGTTTTTGAAAATTTTAATTTTTAATCTCTATTTTTGGCTAACCACAACGGGATAGAATTCTCAAATATTTTTAAGAGAAATTTTTAGTTAAATTAGTAATTTTTTTCTCTGGCCAAGCCTGCCCTCCTGCTTTCCATCAGCCCTGAGATCTGTCTCCAACTGCTGCTGCCTCTTTTCATATCCATCCACTTAAGCCAGCATTCCTCACCGCCCCTAGTCCAGCCTGTAGCCTCTGCTTGCCATGAATAGACCCACCACAGAACCTACCATTCCAAGTTGCTTTTTTTCCCAAGAGGGTGACATATAAAAATCTTTCAAACCAATCCCTTCCCCCACCCCATGTAAGTTTTCCAGACTGTGCTAGCCATTTTCTAAGCTGAAGTCTTAAACTGACCCTGGACTCCTGGCTGAGAGAGACTTGCAACTCAAGAATTTTACAAGAAGAGGACTCCTCTGCCTTTTCTTTTGAGGGCAGAGAGACCAAAAATCAGTAGATTTGAAGTCAACATTTTGGGAATGAGCCTGTTTTTCCCCCTTCTCTCTCCTGACTCAAAATACCAAGGGAGTAGCCAGTTCTCTCATATGTAAATAACCTTTTGTTCTCCCTCTAGAAATTTTGCTTCTTTGTGTTAACTCTGTAAACAAACCCCATTCAGCCTCTTTTTAGGAAAAATGCTGTTTCAAAGTATGCTTGTAACTTTGAAACAATAGTTTGAGCTGGTAGACCTACAAAGTGAAGTTTGGATCTGCTTAATTCTTTTCCTGGGAGGTTTTTTACTGATTGGATACCTGGCAGTTGAGAGCTTAACTAATCTTAAGATTCAGGGAGAAATTCATCTCCTCACACCCCTTCAGCATTTTGGCCTGCCCAGTCTCTATACCTCATCCCATATGTTATTATTGTGAACTTTGATTTGAATTTGAGCAATTTTAGGATAAGAAACTTGCTACCTTCCAGAATACAGAAGACAAACCTGTTTAGAGAAGGCACCATGAAGATGCCTGCAGAGACCACATGCTGCACCAAAAGATCCAGGTTGAATTTTGGGATGTGAATTTGAACTATAGGGGTTTGAAAGCATTTATTTTGAATGTATACTTTTATGCCAAAGGGGACTGCCCCCAAATTGGCTTTTTGTCAATGTAGCAATCATTGATTTTGTTTTCTTTTCCTTTTATCCACAAATTATTGCAATTTATATGTTGATTATGTTTTTTATGATCCTTTGGGGAAACTGGTCTCCCAAAGGATCATAGAGGGAGTATGTATAAATAGAGATTTTGAACCTTGGACTTCATCCCCCATAAGTCCCTTAGTATTTCCCAAAATTCTCTTTAATCTCTCCTATACCTCCATGTTTGCATGGTCACATTATTGTTTTATAAATTCTGTACCTTCTCATTCTTTCTCTCTCCTTTATGAGCAAGGCTGAAGTGAATTTAACACCTTTTTCACTCTATTATTTTATATTAGTTTATTATTAATAAAACTTTTTAAAAATATAATATTTAGTTATTGAATATTAATTTTAATCTCCATATTCTCAAACAATTCAGTCTGGGATTTACATGTATAATTACATAAAACATATTTCCATAATGTTCATTTTTGTAAGTGACTAATCTAATAAAATTCAAACCTCACAACATGTATCCAAATAAACAAGTGAAAATATATATGCTTTCATTTGTATTCCTACTCCAATAGTTCATTCTCTGAAGGTGGATAGCATTCTTTGTCAAAAGTCCCTCAGAATTGTCCTGGATCATTGAATTGCTGATAGTAGCTAAGTCTAGCACAAGTGATCATTCCACAATATTCCACAATATGTTACTGTGTACAATATTCTTCTGGTTCTGCTTTTTTCACTTTGCATAATTTCAGAAAGGTCTTTCCAGTTCTTTCTGAAATCCTCCTGTTCATCATTCCTTATATCACAACAGTATTCTATCACCATCGTATTCCAAAATTTGTTTGTCCATTCCCCAATTGATGGACATCCCTTTAATGTTCAATTCTTTGCCACCACAAAAAGAACAGCTATAAATATTTTTGTAGGGGTAGGTCCTTTCCCCCTTTTAAAAAATCTCTTTGGGATATAGACCTAGTTGTGGTATTACTGGATCAAAGGATATGCATCATTTTTATAGGCCTTTGGGCAGAATTCCAAATTGCCCTCCAAAATGGTTGGATCAGTTCACAGCTCCACCAGCAATGCTTTAGTGTCCCAACTTTGCCACAACCGCTCTAACATTTGTAACTTTCCTCTACTGTCATATTGGCCAATCTGATAGGTATGAGGTGGTGACTCCGAGGTATTTTAATTTGTGTTTCTCTAATCAAGAGGGACTTGGAACATTTTTTTTCATATCATTCTTTTTTTTTTTAACCCTTAACTTCTGTGTATTGGTTCCTTGGTGGAAGAGTGGTAAGGGTGGGCAATGGGGGTCAAGTGACTTGCCCAGGGTCGCCCAGCTGGGAAGTGTCTTCATATCATTCTTGATAGCTTCGATTTCTTCATATGAAAACTGCTTATTCATACATTTTAATCATTTGTCAATTGGGAAAGATATATTCTTACAAATTTAACTTAGTTCTTTGTATATTTGAACAGTTGTTTTTCTTCTGCATTTCCACTCCTGTAGTTCTTCCTCTGAAAGTGGGTAGTGTTCTTTTCCATAAATCCCTCAGAATTGTCTTGGGTCATTGCATTGCTGCTCCTACAGACATCCATTACATTCGATTTTACCACAGTGTATCAGTCTCTGTGTACAATGTTCTTCTGGCTCTGCTCCTTTCACTCTGCATCAATTCCTGGAGGTCTTTCCATTTCACATGGAATTCCTCCAGTTTATTATTCCTTTGAGCACAATAGTATTCCATCACCAACATATACCACAATTGGCTCAGCCATTCCCCAATTGAAGGGCATACCCTTGCTTTCCAGTTTTTTTTTGCCACCACAAAGAGCACAACTATAAATATTTTTGTGCAAGTCTGTTTGTCTATGTTCTCTTTGGGGTACAATTCCAGCAATGGTATGGCTGTATCAAAGGGGAAGCATTCTTTTATTAGTCTTTGGGTATAGTTCCAAATTGCCATCTGGAATGGTTGGATCAGTTCACAACTCCACCAGCAGTACATTAACATCCCAATTTTGCCACATCCCCTACAACATTTATTACTCTCCCCTGCTATCATTTTAGCCAATCTGCTAGGTGTGAGGTGGTACCTCAGAGTTGTTTTAATTTGCATTTCTCTAATTATTAGAAATTTATTTGAGAATGAGACCTTTATCAGAAAAATTTATAAAAAAATTTTCCCATTTGTGGTTTCCCTTCTAAACTTGGATATATTGATTTTCTTTGTACAAAACTTTTAAAATTTGATACAATCAAAATTATTCATTTTATATCTTATAATGTTCTCTGTTGCTTGTTTGGTCATAAATTTTTCCCTTCTCCATTGATCTGATAGGTAAACTATTCCATGTTCTCCTAATTTACTTATGATATCACCCTTTATGTCTAAGTCACATACCCATTTTGATCTTTTCTTGGCATAGGATGTGAGATATTGATCAACACATAATTATTCCCATACTGTTTCCCAATTTTCCCAGCAGTTTTTGTCAAATAGTGAGTTCTTATACCAAAAGCTTGGAACTTTGAGTTCATCAAATACTAGATTGCTGAGATCATTTACCCTTAAATCTATTCCATTGATCTACCATGCTCTTTCTTAGCCAGTACTAGATTATTTTGATAATTACTGCTTTATAGTACAGTTTAAGATCTGTTACCACTAGACCACTCTCTTTCACATTTTTTTCATTAGTTCCCTTGATATTCTTGACCTTTTGTTCTTCCAGATGAATTTATTATTTTTTCTAGTACTACAAAATAGTTTTTTGATAGTTTGATTGGTATGGCAATGAATAAGTTAATTAATTTAGGTAGGATTGTCATTTTTATTATATAAACTCATCCTACCCATGAGCACAATTAGAAAATACTTGTCACACAAATAAAGTTAGATCTAAACAATAGGAAAAATATTAATTGCTCATGGGTAAGATGAGTCTTGGCAAATAGATTCACAAATATTTTATATTGTTTAGAGTAATTATAAATGGAATTTCTCTTTCTAACTCTTGTTGCTGATTTTTTTTGGAAGTATATAGAAATGCTGATGATTTATGTGGGTTTGTTTCATATCCTGAAACTTTGCTAAAGTTATTATTTCAACTAGTTTTTTAGTTGATTCTCCAGGATTCTTTAAGTATGCCATCATATTATCTACAAAGAGTGATAGTTTAGTTTTCTTAATACCTACTTTAACTCCTTCGATTTCTTTTTCTTCTCTTATTGCTAAAGCTAGAACTTCTAGTACAATATTAAATGGTGGTGATAATGGACATCCTTGTTTTACTCCTGATCTTATTGGGAAGGTTTTTAACTTATCCCCATTGCACAGGATACTTGCTTCTCTCTCTCTCTCTCTCTCTCTCTCTCTCTCTCTCTCTCTCTCTCTCTCTCTCTCTCTCTATCTATCTATCTATCTCACCTTTACCTTCCTCAGAATCAATACTGTGTATTGGTTCCAAGACAGAAGAGCAGTAAGGGCTAGGCAATGGGGGTTAAGTGACTTGCCCAGGGTCACACAACTAGGAAGTATCTGAGGCCAGTGAACGATGCTTCTTACCCTGAAGAAGCTTGGATTCTAATGGGAAGAGAAAACACGTGTACACACATACACACACACACACACATACACACACACACACATACACATAAACACACATACACAAAGATGAAAAAGGAGCAAGAGAGAGAACGTGCTCAGTGAGGGCATGATAGAGAAATCCAGAAGACCATTGCTGACTAGATCACCCTTCTTAAATGGAAATTTTGAGAGAAGCTCCCTGTTCTACCCTCCAATTGGTAAGTAGTCCTGATAGGGTAGGAATTAATCATAGTTCTAGCCCCAAAAAAGTGTTCTATTCACAACAGTTGTGGTAAGTAATGAAATTATTATAGTCTCCATTTTATCCACAATCTCACTTTGCTCTGTTCCCTTGAGTGACTTGCTCAGAGACAAACAGCCAAGAAGTGTCAGACTCGAGGATTCTGAAACCAGTGTTTGTATCTTGCTGTCTTAAAAAATCAAGGTCTCTAGTTTTCATTTGCTGCTTTTTATATCTTTCCAATTCTCAGTTTTAATTAAATGGAATGTCAAAGAGAGCTGAGCCATCTCTTTCACTGATTACCCATGGAGTTCTTATCAGTAAAAACAAATCGAAGTATTTTATTCCATATAATCATTATCTGTTCAGATTACTAGTCTTTTGTCTAATGATTGTTTAAATTAAACCCTAAACAAACTGCATTTTACAGCACCCTCCATGTTTGTGGCACATCTGTCCTCTGACTGACATTATCACTACCACTCTTTGGTTTATTGCCCTGTTGGTAAGCAGGAAATTCTGAAACTGTCATGTCAAATACTTGCTGTCTTTCCCAGAGCCTTCTCTGGCATTCTTATTTGGCAAGCAGCAAATTGTTCTTTTGTTATTGTACCATCTGATTGACATGCCTAATATGAATAGACTCTTTGGTAGCAAGGAAATGAAGGGCTATATCGCTTGTCATATTGCAGAAGCATCCCAGGATGGCCTCCTAGTCATTGCTAAACACCATGATATTTTGACTGAGGTGAAGAATAACAGGAAGGTGGACTGCGACAGTAACTATATGTGCCATTCAAATAAACTCCCCTTAGCGACAATACCATCTTCTTTCAAGAACTTTTTAAAACGTGGAGGGAGAAATATGATAGGAAAAGGTGCTGACTATATACCTCCATTTTCTTATTTTACAGATTTTCTTCTTTGCCAGTCTCCCTTTTTGGAGGGTAACAAATTATTGGTACGTAATATAGGTAGTTTACTTTATTCACAGTATGATTGGGATGCTAAAGATAAATCTAATTCTTCAAGTTTCCTACTACTTTTTTATTTTGCCTTCCTTCCCTCAAATACTCCTCGTATACCTCACTGAGGTAGGGAAGAATATATTGGTGAAGCAGAAGCTTTGATAGATCCTATAGCCTGAAAAAAAGGTTTAGTCTGATGTTCTGATGGGAAACTATGTGTCTGACAGCCGGTCGTAGCTAAGTTTAATGACATTCATCACCAGAAAAATGACTGGCAAGTGATGGATTTTCATTGTCCATAGGAACTCAGGAAGACTTTCTACTAAGTTTTGAAGAGATTATGATTTATATGAGTAAATAACAATGAAATCAGGTATCTTTTAAAATATTGAACAAAGTATGCTCTTCTTTAGCTAGTCTAATTGATTTCCCATGAAGTCAGAAACTGAAAACCAGTAGAAGGATTATACTTGATTCATTAAAGCCTAAAAGGGTTTGGGGGAGGGGGGGCAGCATATTTGAATGTGAAGAGGAAAGATTTAGAGCCAGTAGTTTAAGATAGAGCCTTGAAGTGCTTCCACCCAGCCTTTTTTGTTGTTGTTGTTCTTTTTTACCTTCATTTGTTTATTTGTCTGGGTATATCCAGGGGATTCAGAGGGCTACAGGATTATGTGGTGTTTTATACCTACAAAGATTTTTGCAATTTATTGGAATGTAAGCCCTAGGAGTTGTTTGGAGGGGAACACAGGTTATAACTCAGGAATGCACTGGAATTAAATAGGATTTTCTAAACCTGGGTCTGATATGGATTTTGGACAAAAACCTTGATCCTCCTTAGTAGAAAGAAGTGAATTCAAAAGAGACTAAATACCTGTAGGCTTTGATTAACTATTTAACTGATTATCATTCTAAATGGATTTGTCTCTTAGAACTAAAGCTATGGAAGGTGACACACTTCTCTCCTAATAGAGAAGAATCTGAACATAGCTGAAGTTTGTGAATGAGGGACTGCCTTGCCTTTCTCATTAAAAAGGCTGAAATGCTGCCTGTGCACTAGAAGTTTTAAAAAAAAACAGAATATGACAAAGTCAACAGCTCTGTTTGTGAGGAAGAGGTAGCTCCTCTGCTGAATACTTCAACCAAAGCTTAAAAGGCAGTGGCAGTGAGAAATAGGAGAACGTGGGAAGCAACAGAGATTCAACATGATGCCTAATTGGGAACAGCAAAGACCTGATATCTCAGCAGAGCAATGCAATTATCCCACCCAAACTCCTGGCAACTCTTCAGTGTTGCAGGTATGAAACATCCCTTCACATGTGAGGAAATGTTTTTTAAATGTATGCCCTATTTGTGGCTTCTGCCTGCCCACTCTTCCTGCTGATAATGTCCATCTCATAATAATAAAAAATGCAAGTGTTCCTTTAATAGAAGTTGTGACATTTTAAAATTATTTTTGGAATATTGAAACTTTAATACAAATTAAAGGAAGCTCATCAATTCTGGGTAGCATATATGAACTTATGGGATGTCTCTTTTTGAGAATTTGCAAGTACTGAGGAGTCTGTGGATTAAAGGTCACACGAATGTATCATAAGAAATGACCCCTTAGCAACTGGGTGGCTCAGTGGATTGAGAGCTAAACCTAGAGACTGGAGGTCCAGGTTCAAATCTAGCCTCAGACTGGGCAAGTCACTTAACCCCCATTGCCTAGCCCTTACCACTCTTCTGCCTTAGAATCAATACACAGTATTGATTCTAAGATGGAAGGTAAGGGTTTTAAAAAAAAGACAAAAGAAAGAAATGGCCCCTTACAGAACCCATCTCAGGAAACTGAGGATCTGCAGCAGTTGCTATGTCAGGGTCCTAATTAATGGTCTACTGTTGGGACCCTGGCCTTGGCAGAAGAATAAGGCAGAAGAAATTCCCAAGGACATCCTCCTCTTTGTCCCAGAAGAATTGCCTTCAGAGGCAGACAGACATGGTTCCAAGACAGTAAGTAGGTCAACAAACATTGACAAAGTTAGAGGGATAGATAATTAGATAGATAGACAGACAGATAGATGGATAGATAGATATAGACAGAAAGATAGATAGATCAATAGATATAGAGAGATAGAGAGATAGAGAGAAAGTGAATGAAGAGAAAAAACCCACACTCTTTGTCTTAGATTAGAAAAATTTTAATAATTAAAAAAATTTTAAAACCACACAAACGCCCCCCAGTTTCTCCTGCCTGAAATAGACTAACCCTGCTAAACCCTGAGTCTTCTCAGATTCAAAGTCCCCTCCTTGGTGTGGGATGGGTCATTATATAGACCAATCCTGTGCTCAGAAGTAGGGGATGTGGTCCCTCCTCCAGCATGGGATTGGTCCATGCAAGACCAATCCCACGCCAGGAACCAGGGTGGAGAGACCCCTGGGGCATGCTGGAGGATACAGTTTCCCAGGCCACAGTACTTTCAAAACCCACAATAGATAGATAGAATAGATAGATAAACAGACAGATAATTATATAGTAGATAGATAATTAGTAGATGATAGATAGATATAGACAGAAAGATAGAGAGAATAGATAGCTATAGACAGATATATATATATATAGGCAGACAGACAGACAGATAGATGGAAAGACAGAAAGATATAGACAGACAGAAAGATAGATAATTAGATAGTAGATAGATAATTAGTAGATGATAGATAGAGATATATAGATTGATAGACTGATAGAAAGAATAGATAACTATAGACAGACAGACAGATAGATAAATGTAGGCAGATAGACAGATAGATAGATTAAACAGATTAGATATAGATAGAGAGAGATAGACAGAGATAGATGGATAAAGATAGATGAATAGCTATAGAGAGATAAAGAAATAGATGAATAGAGATAGATAGATAGATAGATAGACAGATAGATAGATAGATAGATGCTTATTTTGTGGCAAACACAATGCTTGGCACTGGGGATACAAAAATAATCAAATAAGGCAATTTCTGCCCTCAGAGAGCTTCCAGTCTAATCAGGAAGGCAATAAACAGAGGTTTCTGGAAAGTAGGGAGACGTATTCACACAGTGGCATGTCATGGAGTGGGCCAGGAATCAGTGCAGACTTCTGGGTCCCTACAAGATAAGAATAACCAAACAGAGTCAAGGGACCTAGTAAGTGTTAGGCACTATTTTATGTGCTAAAAACATAAAGAATGGCTAAAAACATTGTCCTTGACCTCGAGGAGTTCACATTCTAATGGAAGAGTTCATATTCTAATAGACAGAAGAGGACACAGCCTTACTTCCCATGAAAAAAATACTTGCCCAAATGAATGAGGCCTAATAAAGTATAGACTAATTATTTTTGTGGTTGTTGAACTGCCCTATTAAAAAGCTATTTAGTCAGTTCTACTAAAATGCTTGTTTTGAAAAGCTGAATTTGTTCCATTGGGATTGATATATCAGGGAAACATTTGAGTATGTAATTCAAATTTTGTGTTTGTTTATGCTTGATTTCCTTCTTAATAAACAAACAGGTAGAGAACACAGAAAACTGTGCTACTTCACAATTACTCACAAGCTGCCACCCTTCTGATACCCACTTCAACAAGCAAACTTTAGGCCTTTCAATAAATAAAATGATAAATGTATTCTATCTTCTAGTTCAGAAGGAACTGTGAGCTGAGGAGGGCTGTTCTATTCCTAAGTGTTCTACTACCTTCCACCATAGATTAGGCCCAGTCCTGTATTGCTCACTGCCCTCTGCCCTATCCCTTCTTTTTTTTTTTTTCAGGTTTTTTTTTATTTTTTAGAAAAACATTTTTCATGGTTACATGATCATGTTCTTGCTCTCTCCTTCCCACAACCCTTCACCCCTTGTAGCTAACATGCATTTCCACTTGTTTCTTCATGTGTCATCGATCAAGACCTATTTCCATATTATTGATAGTTGTACTAGGGTCGTCATTAAGAGTCTACATCCCAAATCATGTCCACATCAAACCATGTGTTCAAGCAATTGTTTTTCTTCTGTGATTCCACTCCTGTAGTTCTTCTTCTGAATGTGGGTAATGTTCTTTTCCATAAATCCCTCAAAATTGTCCTGGGTCATTGCACTGCTGCTAGTAGAGAAGTCCGTTATGTTCGATTATACCACAGTGTATCAGTCTCTGTGTACAATGATTTCTTGTTCTGCTCCTTTCACTCTGCATCAATTCCTAGGGGTCATTCCAGTTCACATGAAATTTCTCCAGTTCATTATTCCTTTGAGCATAATAGTATTCCATCACTAACAGATAGCACAATTTGTTCAGCCATTCCCCAATTGATGGGCATACCCTCGTTTTCCATTTTTTTTGCCACCACAAAGAGCACAGCTATAAATATTTTTGTACATGTCTTTTCCCCTGTGATCTCTTTGGGGTACAAACCCAGCAGTGGTATGGCTGGATCAAAGGGCAGGCAGTCTTTTAGAGCTCTTTGGGCATAGTTCCAAATTGTCATCCAGAATGGTTGGATCAATTCATGACTTCACCAGCATTGCATTAATGTCCTAATTTTGCATCTATGTTCATTAAGGAGATTGGTCTGTAGTTTTCTTTCTCTGTTTTTTATCTACCTGGCTTTGGAATCAGTACCATATTTGTGTCATAAAAGGAATTTGGTAGGACTCCTTTGCTTATTCTGTCAAATAAATTTTATAGTATTGGGATTAATTGTTCTTTGAATGTTTGAAAGAATTCACTTGTGAATCCATCAGGCCCTGGTGATTTTTTTCTTAGGGAGTTCTTTGATAGCTTGTTCAATTTCTTTTTCTGATATTGGATTATTTAAGTATTCTATTTCTTCTGCTGTTAATATAGGCAATTTATATTTTTGTAAATATTCATCCATCTGACTTAGATTGCTATATTTATTGCCATATAATTGAGCAAAATAATTTTTAATGATTGCCTTGATTTCCTCTTCATTAGAGGTGAGGTTTCCCTTTTCATCTTTGATACTGTTAATTTGGTTTTCTTCTTTCCTTTTTATTAGATTTACCAATACTTTGTCTATTTTATCTGTTTTTTTTCAAAATACCAGCTCCTAGTCTTATTTATTAATTCAATACTTCTTTTACTTTTGATTTCATTAATTTCTCCTTTGATTTTTAGTATTTATAATTTAGTTTTCATCTGGGGATTTTTAATTACTTCATTTTCTAGTTTTTTAAGTTGCATGCCCAATTCATTAATCTCTGCCCTCCCTAATTTGTTAATATATGCACTCAGTGATATAAATTTTCCCCTTAGAACTGCTTTGGCTGCATCCCATAGGTATTGATAAGAAGTCTCATCACTGTCATTGTCTTCAATGAAATTATTAATTGTTTCTATGATTTGTTCTTTCACTAACTTATTTTGGAGAATCATATTATTTAATTTCCAATGAGTTTTTGGTTTGCCTCTCCATGTATTCTTACTAATAACTATTTTTATTGCAGTATGATCTGATAAGATTGTATTTATTATTTCTGCTTTTTTGCATTTGTTTGCCATGTTTTTATGCCCTAGTACATGGTTAATCTTTGTGAATGTTCCATGTCCTGCTGAAAAGAAGGTGTATTCCTTTCTGTCCCTATTTATTTTTCTCCTTATATCTATTAACTCTAATTTTTTTAGGATTTCATTCACCTCTCTTATATCTTTCTTATTTATTTTTGTTTTGATTTATCTAGATCTGATAGGGGAAGGTTGAGGTCACCCACTATTATAGTTTTGCTATCTCTTTCATCCTTGAGCTCCACTAGCTTCTCATTTAGAAATTTGGATGCTATACTGATTGGTGCATACATGTTGAATACTGATATTTCTTCATTGTTTATATTGCCTTTTATTAGGATGTGATTACCTTTCCTATCTCTTTTAGTCAGATCTATTTTTACTTTGGCTTTGTCAGAAATCATGTTTGCAATTCCTGCCTTCTTTTTCTCAGTTGAAACCCAATAGATTTTGTTCCAGCCTTTTATGTGTTTCTTGTAGACAACATATGGTAGGATTTTGATTTCTAATCCACTCTGCTATTTACTTCTGTTTTATAGGCGAGTTCATCCTTTCTTCTTTCACTATTTCCTTCTATATAAGTGTTTTGTTTTAATCAGTTCCCCTAATCCCTTCCCTTATTGTACTTCCCTTTCTCTTCTCTCCCTTCTTATTCCCCTCTTATTCTTCTTTGGGGTCTTTTTAAGCTAGCCCCCCACATCCTCTCCCTTCCTAATGTTGCTTTCCTCCCCACCAGTCCTTTTGTAACCCTTCTACTTCTCTATAGGGCACAAATCATTTCTCTGCCTCAATGGATCTGATTGTTCTTCCCTCTTTAAGTTGATTTCAATGCACTTTAGTATTAAATATTTCTTCTCTCCAACCTCTTTGCCCTTCCAATGTATTAATATTCTCCTCTGTTTGCCCCACATGCTTCTTTATGGAATATAAATTTATTCCATTTTGTTTGTTTTCCCATTTTTCTTAATATTATCTCCTTTCCCCCTCTAGTTTTGTATATGTTTATAGATATATACCTATTTATCTATATATCTCTATATCTATATCTGTATCTATATCTATATCAATATCTATATTGACATTTTATCCTATGCATTTTGTCACTGTTCCCTCTAAGTAAACTTCTTCTAGTTACCCTGTTGATAACACTTTTTAATATTTACCAATATCTTCTTTTCTTCAAGGGATACAAATCAATTGAACTTATTGGTCCCTTAAGGAAAAGATTTCTCCCCACCACCACCACCACTGTCTTAATTACCTTATGGTGATTCTCTTGAGTTCTGTGTTTGAGCAGCAAACTCTCTGTTTAAGTCTGGCTTTTTCTTTATGAATGCTTGGAAGTCCTCAATTTTATTGAATGACCATACTTTCCCCTGCAAAAATATAGTCAGTTTTGCTGGATAGTTGATACTTGGTTGTAAACCCAGTTCTCTTGCTTTCTAGAATATTATGTTCCATGCCTTCCACTCCTTCACTGTAGATGCAGCCAGATCCTGTGTTATCCTAATTGTGGTTCCCTGGTATCTGAATGACTTCTTAGCAGCTTGTAATATTTTTCCCTTGGTCTGGTAGTTTTTGAGTTTGGTTATAATATTCCTGGAAGTTGTCAGTTGTGCATTAAATGTAGGAGGTGATCTTTGGATTCTTTCAATTTCCACTTTTCCCTCTTGTTCGAGAATGTCAGGGCAGTTTTCTTGGATAATTTCCTGTAGGATGTCTAAACTTTTTCTTTTGTCATGATGTTCTGGTAAACCAATAATTGTCTCTTCGAGATCTGTTCTCCAGACCTTTGGTTGTATCAATGAGGTGTTTCATATTCTCTTCAAATTTTTTCATTTTTTAAAATTTTGTTTTATATATTCTTGCTGCTTTGTGAAGTCATTTGCTTTTAATTGCTTTTAATTGCTGAATTAAAGTTAAAGTTAAAGACTGAATTTCATCTCTGGCTTTTTGGTTATCCTTTTCCTTCTGGTTTGATTTTCTTTGTAGATCCTCTTTTGCCTTTTTTGCTTGATTTTCAAGCTGGTCAATTCTGGCTTTTAATACCTTATTTTCTTTTAGTTCATTTATTTCCTTTTTCAAATTGTCTTCAGCCTCTCTTGATTGCTTTTTGAGTTCCTGAAGTTCTTGAGTTAATTGAATTTTGAGATCTTCTAAAACCTGTGTCCAATTTGCTGGAACTTCCTCCTCTTCTTCTATTTCATTTGCTTTCTTTTCACTTCCTGGAAAGAAGCTGTCAATTGTCATTTCTTTTCTCTTTTTCTGTTGTTTGCTCATATTTTTTCCTTCTCTGTTCTACTAGTTTAATCAGATGGATTTAATGAGCTTCGATGAAAGATCTTCCCACAGCTGGCAATGGAGGTTTGTAGTTACTTTCTCTGCAGTGTATGGGGGAGGGGTGTTGGAGTTTCCCTGCCCTCTGTAGACTTCTTGTGTGTCCAATTGATAGGATTAAGCCTGGACTGGATTAGTCTGTATTGCTTAATGTGCCCTGCTGGTAAAACCTCGAGAGCGGAAACAAAAGTTGGGGGACGAGATGGAGTGTTTTCCCTGAGCTGTCCAGCAGTGGGGTCCCCCTGCTCTGTCTTTGTGTTTGATCTGGTTTTATTTCCTCTCAAAGAGCTCTGTCCTCTATCTTGGTGTGGTAAAGACAGGCAGTCTGAAGTTTTGCTCCATCTAAGCTGCCATATTCCAACCGTTTTTGCTGTGTTTCTCTGGCTTTCTTCTCCAGCCATCTCCCTCATGCCTGTGTTCAACTCCCCGAGTCCGGCCCCAGCAAGGCTCTCTCTCCAGGCTAGTGCGCCTGCCTGCCTAGAGATTTCAGGGGCCACTGGAGACTCTAAACAGTGCATGGGGGAGTGGTCCTGGGATTCCCCTTCTATACCCTCGTACCCAACAGTTGAAGAATTCAAGCCTTTTTCTTGGTGTACCTCTTGAGCTGTCCAGCAATAGGATCCCCCTGCTCTGTCCTGTTGTTAGATTTGGTCCTCTTTTTTCTCAAAGCCCATTGTTTTCTATCTTGGTGTGGAAGGTGTGTGGAGGTTTTAAGATTTGCTCTGTCTAAGCTGCCATCTTCCCAGAATTCTTCTCTCTCTTCTCCTGGCTCCCAGTGACTAGATTTTGCAGGACCAGATGGGAACCAGGACACAGGATGAGGCCTCAATCAACTCCACTATTTATTGTAACATTTACGTATTTTTTCACCATTTAAAATATATAAAACTGTACTACCATCTTTATTAGGTTATTATTTTCCTATTTTTATGCCCTACTAATGAATTTTTTTGCCCCTAATCTCATTTTACTCAATACCTATGGTTTACTGCTTGATTTTGCAGTGAAGGGTGATTTTTTTTTTAAATTCACGTGTCAGAGCAGAGTTGACTATATGTTGAACTTGCTCTCTATCACAATGACAGAAGCAAGCGCAGATATTTGTTTCATTCTTAAATGCTGCCAGTTTTGACTCTCCAAGTTATCCTGGCCACTTCTTTATTTGCTTAATTTCTCCTCTCTAAATCCTCATTAAACTTCCTATTTCTTCCAGTGGTGTCACTACCTAAATTCCTGACCAGGATTACTCAATTTCAACATCTCTTGGCCTTATTTATGTTCCTATGCCAGAAACAACCCCCTGCACCTTCCAGTTCTTCTACTCATCTACCCAACTAAACCCTGATGCCATTCCAGCTAGACCCTAAACCATGCCCTTTACTCCATTTCTGCTTCTCCCACAACCAGAGAGGACAGGTGGTGCTGGAGCAAGATTTTCTTTTCTCCCTGGCACCATTTCATTTCTGTATCTGTTCATAACACACTGAGAACAAATGAATAAGTTAGAATTTGTACCATGTTACTGGGTACACAGAGGTCTCACACCTGCATGTCAGAGCACGTTTTACCATGGGCATCAATAACTACTTATTGAGTGTCCACAGGGTGCATGACTGCATATTAAGCCCATAGAGCATGATGCAGCATGTCCTCAGTAGCCTGCTGTCATCTTGGATCCAGACTATGAAAATCCTAAGAGCTGAGGAAAAGTTCAGTATAAACTAACCAAGACATTAATGTCTTCCATTTCAGTTTGATGAAAACATATTGAGTAATCAAAGGACTAGAATCAGGTCTTAGAAATCATAGAATTTTAAAGTCAGAAAGGTTTTCTGAAAACTATCACTTCCTTTACTTTATACCATTACATTTCTATTAATGAATGAAACTGGAACATAATTTTTGGAAGGCTACATTATAAGGTCGGCACATACCAAAAGGTGCATCCACTAAAGCTCTTTTTTACACTATCTTCTTGCAGTCTTTCACATTTATACTTGTTCATTTGAAAATTCTTGTCAAATGCAAGGTTCAATATGCATTTGTGTTAAGCTCAGTTGTGTTTCCTGAATCAGTGTCCATTGATTTAGTTACCCATTGTTAAAAAAAAAAAAAAGAAAAATTTGAAAAGTTTTTTAATTAACAAAAATTAAGACATAAACAGTTCATGAGTTTCAAACTGCCCACCAAGCAGGTACAGGTTGTAGCATGGTGAAGTCTGCCAGTCTTGTATGTGATTCATTTCCCGTTGTGCCCATACTCAAGTTCCCATAAGAAACTTTCCTCCAGCTGCCTCTAGTATTCTTGCAGATTTGATTTATTGTAGTATTATCACAGTGCCTTTGTTTAAGAAAGCCTTTATTTACTGTAATAATGGGCCCAAAGCACAAGACTAGTGGTGTTGGTAGTTCAATTGTGCCCTCATATCTCCTGATTCCATAATCTGCTGATTCGGTTACCCACAATTAACAGCAGCTATTCTCTTATATCTTCAGATTCAGCCATTTACAATAGGTCTTGGAACATATTCTCCCACGGATAAGGGTCCTACTTGTTTAGTTAAGGTTTATTAAATGAATGGATTCCTATTCAATTTTATCTTCTTAGATTCAGTGCATTCTTTCAATGTGTCAAAATAATTTTGGATCCCAATTTTGCCACATAATTTATTCCTTACTGCTCTCAGTTTCATGCCATCTACAAATCTGATAAAAATAACATCATTTAAATTTTTTCCAAATTATATGTCAACACAATTTTTGACACATTTTCTAACATTTTGCAAACCATGTTCTCTCCCTCTCTCCCACACTTCCCCCTTCCCCTAGAAAGCAGGCAATATGATATAGGTTGTACATAAGTTATTATACAATACATAGTTCCATGTTCATCATGTTGTGAAACTAGACAAATATTGCTTATGCTAGAGAAAAATTCATGGAGGAAATAAAGTGAAGAATAGTATACTTTAATCTGTTCATTCTATGATAGTGGATAGCCTTTTTTGGTTTTGTCATGAGTTGCCCTGGATCCTTGCATTGTTGATAACAATTGTCATTCACAGTTGGCCATCATACATTATCATTGTTACTGTGTACAATGTTCTGCTGGTTCTGTTTACTTCACTTTGCATCACTTCATTTAAGTCTTTTCGAATTTTTTTGTGACCTTGTTTGTCATTTCTTATGGCACAATAGTATTCTACTCCACACATATACCACAACTTGTTCAGCCATTCCCCCATTGATGGACATCACTTCAGTTTCCAGTTCTTTGCCATCCATTACCTCATTATTTCTTAATCCATATTTTGAGATAATTAAAAAAACAGAATAAGCTCAAGTGCTTACCTCCAGGTTGTTTTTGACATAGTATAATATCCTTTTTTGGGGATATCTAGCAATCATATGTGAATCCACTTAATTGTACTATAATTTCAGACTGACACAACTTTGACCCATGGTAATAGTGGAAATATACTCTCAAATATTTTGCTGATTCCATACCCACTTTGTGCATCTTGTCCTTTCCCCCGTTCTTCTCATTTACTAACCATACCAAAAAGAAGGAGCTAGTCTCGATTTGTTCTTAATGAGCTCAAGTTAGTTAAGAGTAATCATCCTTTCCCTTTCTAAGAGTCTACAAAGAATCCCTATTAAATGTTATAATATTTTTCTAGGAATTTATAACAAGCTCACTAACTTTTGTAAGATGCTGATTCAGAAATTATTGCTAGCTCTCAAACTTGTTATTTCCTTTCTATTCAGAGTGCTAAAACCTTTCAAATCTCTCCTTGAAAAGCAGTGCTCTGAGCCAGCAGGATTCTAGAGCGGGTCCATATAGGCTCATAAAAGTCAATTATTAAGTTCTCAGAATGAGCATTCATATCTCTGAAATTGGAAAATGTCACAAATAAGGGCTTAATATTTTTTTGTTTTGCTGGTTGCTTAGACTTTTTAAAGTGATGGAGAAAATGCTAATAATGCAATTTTAAAAAAAGTGTGTCATGCATACATTTTTCACAGAAAGCTGATTGTTGAGTATTTGCTAGCATACTTTGTCTCGTAACCCACCAGTATCTTCTGGGTAGGCTACAAGCCTTTGGCCTTTGTCAATTCTTGATTCTGAATCATATTTTCGGGCATTTTTTTCTGTGACTCTTTAGCACTAAATTTCAACATATCTATGATTCTGCCAAAACTCTCCCTACTTCCTAATTTCCCTATTATCATAGAGAACACTACTATTCTCTCAGGCACTCAGATTCACAAACTAATTGTCTTCATCTCCTCATTCTTTCTTACCTCCCAAATGAAATCTGTTCTCAGTTCTTATCAATTGTACCTTCACAATATTTCTTGAATATGCTTCCTTTTCTTCTCTGCCACTGCCTCAACTCTTCTATAAATTCTCTTCACTTTATAGCTGGTTATGCAATAGCCTACTAGTTGTTCTCATTACCTGAGTTCTCTCCTTGCTCCAACCCCACTGAGTCACCAAACTCTTCTTCCTAAAGCACAAGATGGACTATTGCCACCACCCCTTTCTTAGTAAACCAATATACTTCCCATAACCTTCAAGATTAGACCTACAGTTCTCTGATGTCTTTTAAAGCCTCACCCCTTTTCAGGTTCTTATATTGTACTTTACTTCCTTCTATGCACTCTAATTCAATGGCACTGGCCTCCTTGCTATTCCTCATACAAGCCACTCCATTTTTAACTGTTTTACCATTGTCTGTTCTCTTAGTCTAAAATATTCTCTCTCCTCATCTCTAACTCCTGGCTTTCTGGGATTTCTTTAAGTCTCTGCTAACATTCCACATTCTGTATGAAGCCTTTTTCAGTCACTCTTAATGTTGGTGTTTCTCCTCTGAGATTACCCCCCATTTACCCTGCATTTATATTGTTTGTGCTTAGTTATTTGCATATTGTGTCTCCCGTTAGAATATGAGCTCCTTTAATGCAGAGACTGCTTTTGTCTTTCTTGGTATCTTCAGTACCTGGCATATAGTAGAAACTTAATAAATGCTAGTTGACTTGACTTTACTAAGTAGATCTCCCCCCTTATTTCTTCTGCTTTTCATATTACTTTCTTTTAGTTTCTTCTTTCCCCCATTATTTTGCAACCTCTCTTTCTCTTCTACCCTCAAAATGGGAAAGAATGAAAAAATAATAAACTTGTGCCATAAAGTCACCTTTTCCTGTCTCTTGTTTTTCCAGAGTGCTCTTAATGCCCAGAGCACTGGAAGGGAAATCATAGGAAGCATAGACTAAATAAGCTACCACGGAAAGGTAGAAAGTGTGTTGAATCTGGGATCAGAAGACGGGTATGAATACCATTTCTAACATTTATTACCTTTGTGACCTTGGGTAAAATACTTAACCTTACTTTAATCCTCAAGAAGAATCTTTAGGATTGATTAAATATAAATAAAACTTAGTAAGGAGAGATCCTAGGAACAAATGGAAAATGAAAGTAAAGGAAGCCAGAATTCTTCTGACACATTTCGTTGGAAGAAGATTTTTTAAAAAGGATATTTGGTTCCCATTGAATATTTCACAAGACTTTCTTTTGTTAAATGGATTTATTTTTAAAGAATAAGGCTTCCCCAGGTCCTTTGGCAAAGATATCTTTGGAGATTTTCAGTTTTTTGTTCAGGATACTTCTTTGTTTTGTTTTCTTTCACAAGTTGTAGTTTGGCAGTAAACAAGCTTCACTGTAGATTACATTTTTTTTTTCTATAAGAAATTGCTTTTGATCTTAGCCATCAAATAGTTGAAGTGCTGGAAGAAGCTAAAAAGCTCACATAAATTGGAAGGAAAAAAAATCAGAGGTTGTAATCATTTTCTTCATCTTTGGAGAGACCCCAGAGGGCTCCAAGTTTAAACTTAACGGATGTCTATTATTACAAGCACTCTAGAAAAAGAATGAGTTTCTACTAAATTCTATCACTTCTCTGACATGCTTTATTTTTTTGAAGTCCTGTGTGGATTAGAGTGGATATTTTCAACATCACAATATACATCACCCAGGACTAGGCACCTCAAAACATTCACATGATTGTTAATCAATGATTAACATTGGAGAATGGAGGCCAGCACATGGATATTAAAAAGCAATATGTTATCCCAAAAAGATTTAGCTTTGGTTTTGGAACAAGGAGAGGCAGACTGACACACATACAGATCCAGACATGTATGCATGATTAGGCATCCTCATGTTAATTCCTTCTGTGTCTAGTCCTGACTACCTGCCAGTATTCTCAAGTCAAGTCCTTGCTGGCATAATATTAGCCTAACCACAGTAAGTAGGAGACTTCTCTGATAATGAGAGTATCTCCTTCTGTCCCTGTTTTCTTGTTTTTATATGAAGCAATATAATGTTTAAAATTCCACCATCCTTCTCTGTAATATTTTTTTAAATGAACTTATATTCCAAACCAGTGATGGGCAAACTTTTTAAAGAGGGGGCCAAAGGAAAGGAAATGCTCATCTGTCAGTCTGTTTCTAAGGCAACTCTTTCAATGTTTCATTGCATTGTATCCTACTCATTGTATTTGTCAGATTAGGAATAATGTCAGGAGGCAGATAGAACATTTCAGGGGGCCACATCTGGCCCGCAGGCCATTGTTTGCCCATCACTGTTCTAAACCAATGTTGCCTTTGACTTCAATATTTCTCCTCTTAGCAAGGATATCAATTATTTGATGGATGAGACAGCTCATGGGAACTTATGATGTCTTCCTTATGACAAGTGACTGATAATAGCTAAACTTAAAAATAAATTGTTCAAAGAGGTGCTTATGTCTGTTCTTCTATATATTTAATATTTTGGCACCAACAGTTTGTTCAAATAGGTTAAGTGGAGTTGTTTTAATTGCATGCCCTAGTTCTTCATTAAGGACTTTAAAATTTTAATCTTTGCTTTTTCAGTGGTCTAAATGTATACAGAAAACAGAATGTATAATAATTTCCAAATCAGTAATATTAGTCATTTTCTCTCTATTAAAATACACTCTTCATTTTTGTAATGTTATTTGATTCTGAGCATATCTAGTAACCCTTGATTCTTTTATCTAAAAAATAATTTTTAAGCCTTTGGCCTCTCATGTTTCTTAATCATAAACCATTTTTCCAAACATATTTTTAACTGTTCTTCCTAAGGCATACCTTTGTACTGATGTTATGGAATATGAAAGTATACATTGATTTAATTTAAAGGGGCTTATCAAGTTCATAGTAGAATCCTTCTATTTCCTCAGTTTCTGCAACAGACCATTGATGCACAAGCTACAATTCTTTTCATGGTAGTCTTTTTTTGCAAATGATTATCATAACAATATGGCTTAGTGGAACAGTAGCTACTCATGGAGCCAGAAAGATGTGAGTGCAAATCCTGCCTTAATTGCATAAACATTGTATGACTGGGCAAGTATCTGACATCTCATTGCTCTAAGCAACTCTTCAAAAGTGCAAGTTGCAGAGGGGTTCTAATCTGCATTGAAAGAGATAATTCCCTCACCTGAGAAAAATGAAAACATAGATCTTTTTTCCTGATCCTAATCATGACAAGAAAGTACCAGATGACCATC
Source organism: Gracilinanus agilis (assembly GCF_016433145.1). Taxonomy (NCBI): domain Eukaryota; kingdom Metazoa; phylum Chordata; class Mammalia; order Didelphimorphia; family Didelphidae; genus Gracilinanus; species Gracilinanus agilis. The sequence goes on from NC_058130.1 coordinate 627,277,507, forward strand.
TGCTTCATGTTTTTTAATTGTAAGCTCCTTGAGAACATGAATTAATTTTTGCAATAGTAGGTGCTTAATAAATGTTTATTGATTGATTATAATCACAATAAAACTAGATCCTCCAACTCTTTTATTTTCCCCTTCAAGAAGTGAATCTGTGAGCTGTCCTTCCTTTTAGCCACAATTTCCCTGTATCTCCAAGATTCACTTTGAATGTAAAGATGGATATGATTTATTTTGTATGGTAATAGATACTTTTTTTGGTTATCAAATAAGAATCTCATGTTTTGAGAGGACCAAGAGTTAATATTAATAGACATTCTATAATATCTAAGAAAATCTTCATGATATATAGGTCTGAGGCTTCTTCTAGTTTCCAGATCTTCAGCTTCTCCCAATTATTAGCATTCTCTGCCCCCTCCCCTTTTTTGCTTCCTATATCCCACTGGCACATCCATGGTCACTTCCATGCCAATATGAGGTCATTGAATAGTACATTGTGGACTATAAGCTCTGCTCCAAAATAGGAACTCTTCTAAAGAGGAAAAAAAATGAAAAAGCTATGAAAAGTAATCACCCCAAATTACTATAAAAATCTATGGGTTGCCAGAGAACTTTGTCCACTAAGGCCAGTACCCACCTTCCTTCCTTAAACTTACTAAACTTAGTCAATAAGCATTTGGAAATTCTGAGGCACACAGATGTTAAGTTGCTTGGCCAAGAGGATACAGCTAGTGTCAGAGGCAGGATGTGGACCCAAATCTTCCTGACTCTAAGGCATACTATCAGGATGTGGACCCAAATCTTCCTGACTGAGGCATACTATCTCTGTGCAAAACAATTCCACAAAATGTATCTATTGTGAAAGACTTTTTTTGATGTCTTGCAAATCAAATTAAGATGCCTTATTTCTCATTATCATGCTATCTTCATCAACATCACTTTCTCTGCTATTTTCTAATAGGGATACAATATAGCACTCTCAGCTTTTGGTTTCAGTAAAAAAGTGTGCCTCATAGATTAATAGAGTAATACAGTATGGAGATACTAACACTAGAAAAATAAAATGTTCAGCAGCAGTGTTAATTCAGTTGTAGCTATTTCCTAATTAGAATAAGCTGAATGCTTTTCCATTTATTTGTCCTTAATTTCTTTAATGATTTTTGTAATTTTATTAGCAAAAACCTGATGTTTTCAAAGCAATTTCTGTTCTTAAAAATATAAAAGTTTGTTCAGGTCCTAAGCAAAATAAGTGGTTATATAAGGGATTGTATTTTCTAGTTCTGAGGGCTAGTTTTCTAATTTTTATGACAATAACTAAGTAACTTGATCATTTTAGGTAGTTTTGTGTTAAATAATTTTCTATAGGCTTTAAAAATGATGTTTTATTTTCCCAATCATATGTAATAACAATTTTCAACATACATTCTCCAAAGTTATAAAGATACAAATTGTCTCCCTCACCACCCACCCCTTGAGCTGGGTTATCCATGTATTATCATGTAAGTTATACTTCTATATTGGTCATTGTTGTAAGAGATTATTCATATAAAATTTAAGCCCCAAAATAAAAACATAAACTGTTATGAAAAAGTGAGCTTTGATCTGCATTCTGACACCAACAGTTCTTTTCCTGGGGGTAGATAGAGTTCTTTGTCATAAGTCCTTCAGAATTGCCCTGGATCATTGTATTGCTAAGAGTAGCTAAGTCTTTCACAGTGGATCATTGTACAATATTGCTGTTATTGTGTACAATGTTCTCATGGTTCTGCTTATTTTGCTCTGCATCAGTTCATGTAGGTCTTTCCAGATTTTTCTGAAATTATCCTGCTCATCGTTTCTTATAACACAAAATATTTCATGACCATCATACCTTCCCAGCTTACTAAAACCCCTTCAATTTCCAATTCTTTGCCATCACAAATAGGGCCCTTATAAATATCTTTGTACAAAAAGGTCATTTCCACTTTTTAAATGATATCTTTGGGATATAGTGGTGGCATTACAGGTTCAAAGTTTATTTAGTTTTATAATTCTTTGGGCATAGTTCCAAACAAAATGGTTGAAGTCCCAATTTTGTCTCATAACCTCCAACATTTTTCACTTTCCTTTGCTGTCATATTAATTTGCATTTTTCTAATCAAGAGGGATTTAGAACATTTTTTCCTATGATTACCAATAGCTTTAGTTTCTTCATCTAAAAGCAGCTTGTTCATATCATTTAACCATATGCCATTTAACCATATGGGGAATGATTTGTAAAGTCATTTTATAAATTTGACTTAGTTCTCTATATATTTGATAAATTAGACCTTTATCAAAGAAATTTGCTATAAAATTTTTTCCTAATTTGTGGTTTCCCTTCTAATCTTGGTCACATCAACTTTGTACAATATCTTTTAAATTTAATATAATCAAAACGATTCATTTTACATCTTGGAATATTCTTTATCTCTTGTTAGGTAATAAATTCTTCCCTTCTCCATAGATCTGAGATGTAAACTATTCTATATTCCCCTAGTTTATTTATAGTATCATCCATTACCATATGCCCATTTTGACATTATCTTGGTATAAGGTGTGAAAAATTGGTCTGTTTTCCAGTTTTCTCAGCAGTTTTTGTCAAATAGTGAGTTCTTATCCCCAAAGTTGGGGTCTTTGAGTTTATTAAACACGAGAGTCCTAAGGCCATTTACTCAGCATATTGTATATCTAACCAATTGCATTGATCTACCATGCACTTTCTTAGCCAGTACCAGATTGTTTTGATGACTACTGCTTTAGAGTATTTTAGAGATCAGGTACTACTAGGCCACCTTCCTTCACTACCCCACCTCCCATTAATTCCCTTATTATTCTTAAACTTTTGTTCTTCTGAATTTTGCTATTTTTTCCAACTCCATAAAATAATTTTCATAGTTTAATTGGTATGGCAATGAATAAGTAAACTAATTTAGTCAGAATTATCATTTTTATTATATTAGCTCAGACTAACCATGAACAATTAGTATTTTTCCAATTATTTACATCTGACTTTATTTGTGTGAAAAGTATTTTGTAATTGTGTTCTTGTAGTGCTTGTGTTTTTCTTGGCAAGTAGATTCCCAGGTACTTTATATTATCTAAGGTTTCTTTAAATGGAATTTTTCTTTCTGCCTCTTGCTGCTGGACTTAGCTAATAATATATAGAAATGCTAATGATTTATGTGTGTTTATTTCACGTCCTACAATTTGCTAAAGTTATTATTTTAACTAGATTTTTAGTGGATTATCTAAGTATAGCAGCATGTCGTCTACAAAAGAGTGAATGTTTAGTTTGCTCATTGTCTGCTTTAATTCCTTTAATTTCTTTTTCTTCTTCTATTGCTAAAGTTAACATTTCAAATACGATATTAAATAATAAAGGTGATAATGGGCACCTTTGCTTCTCCCCAATCTTATTAGCAAGGCTTCTAACTTATCCTCATTGCAGATGATACTTGTTAATGGTTTTACATAGATACTTCTTATCATTTTAAGGAAAGCTCTGTTTATTCCTAGGCTTTTTAGTGTTTTTAATAGGAAAGAGCTTTTTCTGCATCTGTTGAGATAATCATGTGTTCTTTTAATTTGGTTATTGAAATGGTCAATTATTCTGGTAATTTCCCTTATATTAAACTAGTCCGGCATTCCTGGTATAAATCCTACCTGGTCAAAGTATTATAATCTCTTGGCTAGTATTTTATTTTAAATTTTGCATCTCTGCTCATTAAGGGAATTGCCCAATAATGAACTTTCTCTGTTTTTGATCTTCCTGGCTTAGATATCAGCATACATATTTGTAGTATAAAAAGATTTTGTAGGACTCCTTCTTTATCTATTTTCCCAAACATTTTACATAGTATTGGAATTAATTGCTCTTTAAATTTTTGATACAATTAATTTTGAATCCATCTGACCCTGGAGATTTTTTCTTAGGGAGTTCATTGATGGCTTCCTCAATTTTTTTTTGAGATAGGATTATTTAGGTATTCTAATTCCTTTTATGTTAATCTGGGCAGTTTCTATTTTTTTATAAAAATTCATATATTTCATTTAAATTATCAGATTTGTTGGTATATATATGTACATATACATGTACATATATATGGGCAAAATAGCTTTAAGTGAATGCTTTAATTCCTTCTTCATTGGTGATGAATTCACTCTTCTTTTTTAATACTGTGATTTTCTTTTCTTTTCATTTTTTAAATCAAATTAACCAGTGCTCTATCTATTTTTCCACAAAACCAATTCCTCTTATTTATTAGTTCAATGGTTTTATTGTTTTCAATTTTATTAAGTTTTTCTTTGATTGTAGTATTTCTAATTTAGTCTTTAAATGAGGATTTTTCATTTGTTCTTTTTCTAGTCTTTTAGTTGCATGCCTAATTTATTTTTTTAATTTAAATATTTTATTTTTTTTAGAAAAATTTTCCATGGTTACATGATTCTTGTTTTTACTTTCCCCTTCACCACTACCCCCATATCCAACACACATTTCCACTGGTTTTAACATGTGTGATCAATCAAGACTTATTTACATATTATTGATAGTTGCCTTGGTGGGATCGTTTTGGGTCTACATCCTCAACCATGTCTGCATCAACCCATGTGTTCAAGCAGTTGTTTTTCTTCTGTATTTCCACTCCTGCAGTTCTTCCTCTGAATGTGGGTAGTGTTCTTTTCCATAAATCCCTCAGAATTGGCCTGGGTCATTGCTTTGCTGCCAGTAAAGAAGTCCATTACATATTTGATTTTGCCACAGAGTATCAGTCTCTGTGTACAATGTTCTTCTGACTCTGCTCCTTTTACTCTGCATCAATTCCTGGAGATCTTTCCAGTTCACGTGGAATTCCTCCAGTTTATTATTCCTTTGAGCACAATAGTATTCCATCACCAGCATATACCACAATTTGTACAGCCATTCCCCAATTGAAGGGCATACCCTTGTTTTCCAGTTTTTAGCCACTACAAATAGTGCGGCTATAAATATTTATGTACAAGTCTGTTTATCTGTGATCTCTTTGGGATACAAATCCAGCAATACTATAGCTGGATTGAAGGGCAGGTAGCCCTTTAGAGCTTTTGGGCATAGTTCCAAATTGACACCCAGAACGGTTGGATCAGTTCACAACTCCACCAGTAATGCCAATTTTGCCACATTCCCTCTAACATTCATTACTCTCCCCTTCTATCATTTTAGCCTACCTGCTAGGTGTGAGGTGGTACCTCAGAGTTGTTTTGATTTGCATTTCACTAATTATTAGAGACTTAGAACACTTTTTCATGTGCTTATTGATAGTTTTGATTTCTTTATCTGAAAATTGCCTATTCATGTCCCTTGCCCATTTATCAATTGGGCAATGGCTTGATTTTTTATACAATTGATTTAGCTCCTTGTATATTTGAATAATTAGACCCCTGTCAGAGTTTTTTTGTTATAAAGATTTTTCCCAGTTTGTTGTTTTCCTTCTGATTTTAGTTGCATTGTTTTTGATTGTACAAAAACTTTTTAATTTAATATAATCAAAATTATTTATTTTACATTTTGTAATTTTTTCTAACTCTTTCTTGGTTTTAAAATCTTCCCTTTCCCATAGATCTGAGAGATATACTATTCTATGTTCACCTAATTTTCTTATATTTTCCTTCTTTATATTTAAGTCATCCATCCATTCTGAATTTATCTTGGTGTAGGGTGTGAGATGTTGATCTAAACCTAATCTCTCCCATATTGTTTTCCAATTTTCCCAACAGTTTTTGTCAAATAGTAGATTTTTGTCCCAAAATTTGGGCTCTTTGGGTTTATCATACACTGTCTTGCTGACGTCACTTACCCAAGTCTATTCCACTGATCCTCCCTTCTGTCTCTTGGCCAGTACCATATTTTTTTGATGACTGCAGCTTTATAGTATAGTTTAATATCTGGTACTGCTAGGCCACCTTCCTTCGCGGGTTTTTTTCATTCTTTCCCTTGATATTCTTGATCTTTTGTTATTCCAAATGAAATTTGTTACAGTTTTTTCTAATTCAGTAAAAAAGTTTTTGGTAGTTTGATAGGTATGGCACTAAATAGGTAAATTAATTTGGGTAGAATGGTCATTTTTATGATGTTAGCTCGTCCTACCCATGACCAATCAATGTTTTTCCAATTGTTTAGATCTAGTTTTTATTGTCTGGAAAGTGTTATGTAGTTGTGTTCCTATAATTCCTGTGTTTATTTTGGTAGATAGATTCCTAAGTATTTTATATTGTCTAGGGTGATTTTAAATGGTGTTTCTCTTCCTACCTCTTGTTGCTGTGATGTGTTGGAAATATATAGAAATGCTGATGATTTATGTGCATTTATTTTGTATCCTGCAACTTTGCTAAAGTTCTTGATTATTTCTACTAGCTTTTTAGTTGATTCTCTAGGACTTTTTAAGTAGACCATCATATCGTCTGCAAAGAGTGATAGCTCAAGTCTCCTCATTGCCTATTTTAATACCTTCAATTTCTTTTTCTTCTCTAATTGCTACTACATGTCTTTCTAGTACAATGTTAAATAATAGAGGTCATAGTGGGCATCCTTGTTTCACTCCTGATCTCATTGGGAAGGCTTCTAATTTATCCCCATTGCATATGATGCTCATTAATGGTTTTAGATATATACTGTTTATTACTTTTAGGAAAGGACCTTCTATTCCTATACTTTCTAGTGATTTCAATAGGAATTGATGTATTTTGTCAAAGGCTTTTTCAGCATCTATTGAGATAATCATGTGGTTTTTGTTGGTTTGCTTATTGATATGGTCAATTATGTGAATGGTTTTCCTAATATTGAACCATCCTTGAATTCCTGGTATAAATCCCACATGATTATGATGGATAATCTTCATGATCACTTGCTGGAGTCTTTTTGCTAGTGTTCTATTTAAGATTTTTGCATCTATATTCATTAAGGAGATTGGTTTGACTTTCTCAGTAGGGTTAGATAGAATTCTATATCCCAATGGATATACCTACTCTTCCCTCTCAGGGTCGATTCCACTGAGAGTAAGGTTTAAATATTACCTCTTAATGCTTTCTTCCTCTTCTTCTTATATTAGTATTCACCCCCTCCCCTTCCCATGTCTTCTTTGTGTGGTATAAACTATCCTATTTTTCTTATTCATTCAAGTTTCTCTTGGTGCCATTTATTATTCACCACCTTCTTTCCCAGAGACTGGTTTTCTGCTATAACTTTTTGATTTTCCTTTTTGATTTGGTCTATCCTGTTTTCAAGCTGTTTGACTTTCATCTCCAATTTGCTTATCTATTCTTTTGATTTGGGCGCATCTTTCTCCAATTGGGAGTTTATGTCTTTTAACCTGTTAATTTCCTTTTGAGCTATTTCGCACTTCTCTTCCCAAATCTCTTCCATACTTCTCATGATCTCAGATTTGAACTCTTCAAGAGCTTGTGACCAATTTTCATTTTGGGGGGAAGGTTTGGATATGATTACTTGTTTGTTCTCCTCTGCTGTTTGCTCTGTTGTCTGGATTTTTTCTTTGTAAAAGTTCTTGAGTGTTAAAGATTTCTTCTTGATTTTTCTCTTTTAGGGTTCTTGTGCCTGGCTTGCCATTGTTAGCTGGGTGCCCTCTAAGCTTTATCCTCATGCTGAGGGTCTGTCTGCACTCTTTAGGCTCCTGAGGTCTCAGGTCTATTTGTTCTCAGGGTCAAGCCTCCTGGTGGTCCCCTTGTTTGTTCCTCTGCCAGCTCCTTTAACAGTCTCAGGGCACTGCTTCCACAGTCATGCACCCCTCTGCACTAGGTCCCCACCCAAGCTCTGCACCTGGGCTCAGGATCTGCATCCTTGCCTGAGTCTGCACCTGAGTCCACACTTGCATCTGCGCCTGAGCTCAGGGTTTGTGTTCAAAGTCTGGTTCTTTAGCCTCTTGAGGTCTTAAGTCTTCATGCTCACAGGAGCAGGCCCTGGTGAGCTGTCAGTAACTTAATGAATGCCCCAAACTTGCTCTAACTCTTTTGTGCTGGCTTTGGCTCTGTATGTGGTGTGTATGTGGGGAGAGGGTTGCTCAGCTTGCTTTTTAGTGAGAGCTATTTCAACCCTTTATAGCATGAAAATGCCCTGATCTCACATACCTGCAGTGTTGTGCCCTGTTGTGGGGTCTCTAAGTTCATCTGGATTTGTTTTTATGGCCTTTTGAGGAGTCCTGTATGTGTGGGTTAGGAGAGGTTAAGCAGCTGCTTTTTACTCTGCCACCATCTTAACCTGGAAGCTTACATGCCTATTTTATTGATCTGCTTTTTTCTGTTTTATAGAAGTGTTTGGACATATAACTTTTTCCCAATTACTGTTTTAGCTTTATCTCATAAATTTAATAAGTTGTTTCCTCATTGTCATTCTCTTGAATGAGACTGTTATTTCTATAATTCCATAATTTCTATAATTCCTTTTATAGAAATAGTGTTTAGTTTCCAATTAGTTTTTAATTTTTTTCCATGGATGCATATTGATTATAATTTTATTGCATTATGATATAAAAGGGTACATTTACTACTTCTGCTTTTCAGCATTTGATTTTTAAAGTATTTATGCTCTAATAAATGGTCAGTTTTGTGTATGTGCAATGTACTGCTGAAAAGGGGGTGTATTTCTTGCTATTCCTTTTGAATTTTCTCCAGAGATATATTAAATCTAAATTTTCTAAAATTTAATTCATTTCTTTCACTTTTTCTTGTTTATTTTTTGGTTTGATATATCTAGATCTGATAGGGAAAGTTGAGGTCCACTATTATAGTTTTACTATCTGTTTTCGCCTGATTCACATTCAATTTCTCCTTTAAGGATTTTGAGACTGTATCATTTGGTTCATATATGTTTAATATTGATGTTATTTCATTGTCTATGGTATCTTTTATCAAGATGTAATTTCCTTCCTTTTCTCTTTTAATTAAGTATTTTTTAGCTTCGTTTGAGATCATGATTGCTACCTCCAATTCTGGGAAGTCCATAACCCACATGTGCTAAAAGTGGGTGACAATCAGAATCAACTGACTGCCCCCTAGGCAGTACTATGAGAAGCATCTATTGTGATTGGACAACACAAATTAGGAGGGAGGCACAGGAAGTGATGCATAAGTGACCCCTTTAAAAGAAGAAGGTCCTCAGTCAGCTGAGGGCTTCTGGTGAAGAGGGCTGCTGCTGAAGGAGCTCTTCTGGTCCATGAAGGAGTGCTGGCTGGAATACTGAGACCTTGGTGAGTCTGCTTTCAATATCTTCTTTAGAAGTCCATGTGGTGAGTTTAAAGACTGAATCTTTCCAAACTTCTCTTAAGGAACTTCCCCTTAATAGAGACTCTATGAATGAAGCTTTGCTTCATTCACTTCTGGGCCTCTGGCCCTTTGACTCTTGGCTGAGGGTTAATTAGATCTACCTGGATTAATTACAGGATCATAGTAATTTACTTACTGTGTTAGATTCTTATTCCCTTATTTCCTCTCTCTCTTCTCAATTGTAAATAAACTTCCATAAAAGTCAATTTTGACTTGAGGTTATTCCTTAATTGGGGATTTTCCCCCTGGCAACCACCTCTTAATATACTGAACCAAAAAAACCCTTCTCCCCCTTACACAGGTCAGTTGGTTTTTTAATGAGATATTTCATGTTTTCTTCTATTTTATAATTTTTAAAATTTGTTTTATTTTTTGCTTGATGTCTTATGAAGCCATTAACTTCTACTTGTCCAAGTCTAACTTTTGAGGAATTGTTTTCTTCAGTGAGCTTTTGAATCTCCTTTTCCATTTGGTCAATTCTACTTTTTAAGAAATTCTCTTCTTCACTGTGTGAAATTAACATAAAAAGATAGCTCCTTACCTGGCACATGCACATTAAGAAAGAACACTAAGCCTTTTGAGGAGAGAGACAGTATGACCAACCGAATCCCTGACTTTCTGAATGGGCTTGCTGAAGCCCCTGTATATGGGTGATGTTCCTGCTTAGTTGAAATCATGACCCAGACTTCCTAATCACAAAGCCAATTAGGAGTAATGTCATTGGCCATATAAGAGATGGACTGAGCTGATGTGCTCTCTCTTTTTTGATGTGAGTCTCTTATTGAAAGTCTCTCTCTTCTCTGGCCTGGCCATTTCCCTGGGGCCCCCTGCTGCTGCTTGTAAATGGGATGAATCTAGGGACTGAAGAAGAATAATGTAGCCAGTAGACTATGACAGTTAAGGGTGACCTGATGACATTTTTCTGTCTCCTTTTCCCTCTCTTTTACTATTAAATAACTATAATTTAATGTCTCTAAGATTAATTTTGATTATAGCTATTGGATCTTTGTACCTCTTTTTCCATTTTTCTAATTCTGCTTTGCATTTCTTTCATTTTTCTTCCTCATTTCTTCCTCTGCTTCTTTTAAGTGATTTTTGATATCATTTTTGAGCTCCCCTATAGCCTGAGACCAATTCTCATTTTTCTTTGATGTTTCATGGTAGTTACTTTGGTCTCACTATTTCTTTCTGATTGTGTGCCTTGTTCTCCTTAGTAATTTTATGTGATTGGATATTTTTTTATGTTTGGCCATTTTCCTAGTCTTTTTCTCAACTTTTATTTTTTATCATAAAGGTGGGCTCTGTTCTCAGAGAAGAGGAGGCACTCTCTTAAACTTCAGTTTTCCCTTGCTGTTTCACTGAGCTCTAATTCTGAGTTTTTGCAAGTTTCAGTTCTTTCAAGGTGGTATGATGGTCTGTATGCTGGGAGCTCTGAATGCCAACCCCCACCAATGCTGATTCAGTCTTGTAAAAATAATAGGTGAGACTGTAAAAATAAATGTGGAAAACTATTCAAATAGAGGTTCAAAACTTTTTTTTAAACCCTTAACTTCTGTATATTGGCTCCTAGGTGGAAGAGTGGTAAGGGTGGGCAAAGGGGGTCAAATGACTTGCCCAGGGTCACACAGCTGGGAAGTGTCTGAGGCCGGATTTGAACCTAGGACCTCCCGTCTCTAGGCCTGACTCTCAATGCACTGAGCTACCCAGCTGCCCCTGTTCAGATACTTTTGATAGATGTAGTAAAAAGTATCTCCAGTGATAAAGTGAAGTGAAAATCATAAGTGAACTTCTCTTTAGGGCCAGGCGCAAGGGCACTAAAGAGACTCTTGTTATAAAAAAATAAAATATTTATTGAAATATATAAGGATAAAAAGGATTTCTAACTCTAAAGTATTCTAACTCCACCCAAATAAAACTCACTGGTTCCTCAAGGAACTGCTTCTCCTGTGTTTCACAGGCTACCCTAATTCTTCCTGTCTGACTAATCCAAATTTATACTATTCTAAATAAAACTACTACTATTATCCTTATAATTCTTAACTTCACCTTCAAGTTAGAAAAATAACAAAGACTAGCTGGTTGAGTCTCAACAAGAATCAAGTTAGGACTCTGAACCTTAGCAGACTCAGTCCAAACCAAAGACTAGGTCTTTCTTTGGTTTTCTCAGAGTTAAAATAATCTATATAAACAGCAATAGATAGTCAATAGTTTTTCCCAAGTTGGAAAAAGAAAACACTAAGCTCCTTCATGTCTTTTCCTCCTTTCCTTCTACCTCAGACAGGAGCGAGAGTCTCTGTGACTGACTCTGCCAACAGCCAGATATCAACTACCACTGCCACACCCAGAAAGAGTAACTGCTAAAGAAAAAAAAGTTACAACTGTCAACATTTGAAATGTATACTGTCTCTGCTCTGCTTCAAACTCTAATTCTTTCTCAAGCCAGCTTCTCTACTTCTTATCTCTAAACTAATATAATAAACCCTATTTTCTAATATCATCCTTATAGTCTCCCCCAAAGACGACTGATGGCTTGTAGGGTTCCTAGCACTGTAAGCTACTTTGTGCTGGTGGTCAGGGCATCTCTTAGGGCTTGGGCAGGCATTCTACGACTCACTCTAGGCTTACACAGGACAGGCATACCTAGGACTACCTTGTGCTATGGTTTAAGAACTCATTACAGTCTTGTTCTAGAGCTTGGAGATTCTAGGGATGGGAGTGAGAGTGCTCTGCTGCTGGCTCAGAGTCTTGGGGTCTCAAAGTTGGCTTGGACCCAGGTTCAGATCCTGGAGCAGTAGATTTGGAGATGGGGGTTTGTTATTGGCTTCTGCTGGTACTCCTTAGTAGAGCCTTGCTGTGCTCCCCTCTCCCTTCCATATACCTTCATTGTCTATCTTCCAAGTTGTTTCTGCAGGAAAATTGTTTAATTCTGTCCCTTTGTTGGTTTTGTCAACCTGGTATTTATTTTGAAGTGTTATTTTAAGGTTGATTAAAGAGGATTCTTAGAGGTCTCTATTCTGTCATCTTGGCTCTGCCTTCTCCACTGACTTTTATAGAATTAAGCTAATACTCAACAGTTATTCAAGCATTTATCAAGCACTTCTGTTTTGTACTAATGTCATTTTCACATAGAGGACATATTTGAACTATATATTGTTTTTATTTCTTCTGCTTTTTTTCTATTCAATGAGAAATGTAAACATTGACCAAGATCATCTCTTATAAGGCCTTGGAAGGAAAAACACATTAAAGAATAACAATTGGATTCAATGATGGGACAGATGCTAATGTGGAGGAAAATCAGGTGGCAATTCTAGTACACATGGATACTATCTGAGAAAATGATCAATAAAGGCATTTCCTACCAAGTGAATGAACTGAAAGTAACTCATATTATTCATGAGTAACATTTATGGTATTTCTACAGTGGTGTATATACTAGCTTCTTAACAACCTAAATAACAATATTTTATAATTGGCAGTTCCAAAATTTCTCTTTTCTTCTTAATCCTCTCTCCTTTCTCTCTTTATTTTTATTTTACAAAGAAAATAGAAACCACTTGTCATGAGCTTCCACTTTTCCCCTTTTATTTATCTCAAAGTCTCAATATCATCCTTCATTTTTTCCTCCTTTATTCTAGACTATGATAAAGAGATGGTGATTTGATCCACAATCAACCTCTCTATCTGTAATCTTTTTTTCAGTCTCTCCTACAATTATCCTCTTTCCTTTTGTTTAATCTATCTACTGGATTCTTCTCACTATTTATAAATACACTCACATCTTATCATCCTTAAAAAAATCTCTTGCTTGTCTTCACCATCTTCTCAAGCTTTCTTTCTATATCTTTCCTCTTTTTCACAGTTAAACTCTTTTAAAAATTACATAATTTCCTCTCTTTCTTCCTATTCACTTCTCAAACATCATAAAATAAATCTCATGCAACTGAAGTTACACTCACCAAAATTCCCATGATGTTTTAATTTCCCAATCTAATGGTCTTCTTTTTTGCATTATTTGACAGTGTTGACCACCTCCTTCTGGATAGTCTTTCTCCTGGGTGTTCGTGTCTTGTCCTCTCCTCGGTCTCCATGAACCCATTTGGCTATTACTTCTCAGACTCTTTTATTGGGTTCCTTTCCATTATGTCTTCACCTCAACACACATTTTTATAAGGTAACCATAGGACATTTATCTCAGGCCCCTTTTTTCTGCTTCTACATACTCAGGGATCTCATTAATTTCCATGATTTCAAAAAACTTCAATGTCTTCTTATTAAAGTAGTGGATAGAGTGGTGGGCCTTGTGTCAGGAAGACATTAGTTTTAATCCTTCCTTAGACACTTAATATTTATATGGATTTGAATAAGTAGCAATCCTTTGTTGGGTTTAGTTTCCTCAACTGCAAAATGGGAATTCCTAGAGTCGTTGTAATAATCAGATGATATATTTATTCAAAAGTGCTTGGCACAGTGCCTGGAATATAATAGGTACTGTACAAATGCTTATCACACTCCCCCTTGTCTCTAGATAAAATATAAACTCCTTTGCTTTTAAAATACTTAAATACCTATTTTTCTATATAGATGTCACATTATATAGTTATGTTTCAGCCAAATGGGCTATTTGTTTTCCCCTTTATATAGTCTTCCATTTACCACCTTTTTTTCTTTTGAATAAGCTATCTCCTCTGCCTTAAATGCTCTCCCTTCTCACCAGTATAGGCAACTAAATGGCACAGTGGATAGAGAGCTGAGCTTGAATAGAAAGACTCATCTTTATGAGTTCAAATCTGGCCTCAGACACTTACTAGTTGCGTCAGTCTGGGCAAGCCACTTAACTCTGTTTATCTCAGTTTCCTCATTTGTAAAATGAGCTGGAGAAGGAAATGGCAAATCACTCCAGCATCTTTGCCAAGAAAACCACAAAAGAGATTATGAAGAGTCATATAGAATTGAAAAACAACCAAAAAACAATAAACTCACCTTCATTTCTTACAATCCACAGCTTTCACAGACTAAAATGAGGCCTTTCCTGATGCCTCCTTTCAATCAGTGTGATTGTGACCCCTCAAAATACTCCCAAAAGAATATAAGTTCCTTGAGGGAAAAAAGTGTTTTACTTATACCTTTGTAGCATAGCATTTAGCATAGTGTCTTTCATATAGTAGGGACTTAATAAATATAATTGCGTACTGCAAAAAAGCCCCCCAAAAACAAAAAACCATAGTTGACCCCAAGAAAATCCCTGATTTTGGGCCCCATAAAGAAAATGGATTTTACCAGAATAGCGCCAGAAAGTCCAGTCAAGTTTGCATTGTATTAGCTCAGGACAGCCATCTCTCTGTTTTCAAGCTGGACATTTGTTAATTTTGAAGATAAGAGAAGAAATAAATCCAAATAAAGGCAATGGCTCTCTCTTCAATGGGTTAAAAATATAATTCTCTAGGATACCCATATTGTTTGGTCTTTATTGTGTGTTAGAACTCTCATGTCTAAACTCTTCAAGCTGATACAAAATTAATTTGCTTTGGGTCCAAAAATTGCTGCTTGGAAAAGACTCAAAGAATTTGCCAAGCACCTCAGCTACTCCCTTGCACATCCAGCTAATGCAGGCTTGACCTCTTTTTTTCCTCTTTCCTTTTTGAAAAGGCTTGACAAATACTCCTGGGTCCCATTCCTCACCAGGGTGAGTTAACAGCATCCTTAGCTGGAGCCAGAATGATTTTGTCTACAGTCACCAACGTGGCTCTAGAATCCACAGCCAGTAGCTTCTAGCACCTGGAAGTGGTTGCGAAGCTCACAGGGTTATGCCACTCCCTCATCCACCTCTGATCCTGTCTCTTCTAATTACTGGAAATTGACCGTGTGTTTCAGAGTGTAATCACGGGAGATAAAATGTATTACACAGCAATTTCAGTTCATGGCCAGTAACCATGGCAACGCCAGGCAATAAAGCTTAAAATAAGGAATGGTCTCCAAGGGCAAGAGTTTTGTGTCTTGAAGCCAGATGTTTGCTGCTGCTTTTCTAGAAATAAATACGCTGTTTGGTTTTCAAAACGTTTAAATATCTATTTTACTTTTTAACATTTATTTATTCTTTTAAAAAAATCTTTGAATTCCAAATTCTCTCCCTCCCTCCTTCCTCTTCCTTACCCATTTCTCAGTGGTTTCTCAGGCAAGCAATATGCTTTAAATTATACTTGTAAAATCATAAAAAAATATTTCCATGTTAGCCATATCATACAGAAAAGCAAGAACAGTAAGAAAAGCATATTTCTATTTGTATTCAGAGTTTGTCAGTTCTTTCACTGGAAGTGGATAGCATTTTATATGATGAATCCTTTGGTACTATCTTGAATCAATGTATTGATCAGAGTAGCTAAGTTTTTCACAGCTGATTATCGTTACAATATTATTGTTATTGTGTACAATGATCTTCTGGTTCTGCTCACTGCAATTTGAATCGGTTTATATACCTTCCGATGTTTTTTTGAAACCAACCCCTTCTCATTTCACAGCACAATAGTATTTCATCATAATCGCATGCCACAACTTGTTCAGTCATTCTTTTGATTCATGGGCATCCTCTCAATTTGCAACCCTTTGCCACCATATAAATGTCTTTTTTTTTTAAAGATAGAATGAATGATTTGCTTATTTTTGCAAGTGAAATACCATAAGAAGCATTTCCAGCAATGTCAAACATCAAGTTAACAACAGATCTCTGGCTATCTTGTTTATGAAATCTCCCATTTGGGATCTATATTTCTGCCTTTGGTTACAGGATAATGAGATGATTCCCCTGTATGTATGGCCAGACATTCATATTACCCTGGTATGTGTTAGTATCCATTTAAAAAAATGTCTATGAAATAAAACCTCAGGTACAAAGAGAAATAAAACTATCATGATATGAAAGGCAGGGAGTCTTAATGGAAAATACTTAGAACAATACAATGAATCATAACATTTCCCAAAGACTCATTATGAAAAATGTTATCCACCTCCAGAGCGAGAACCGAAGAATTTGAAGTACAGTAGGCAACCATATCTACTACTTTGGCATCCACTGTTTCAGTTACCCACAATTAATCATAGAGGGGGAAAATGGGTTTGAGTGAGGCAGAGTTGCACAAAGTTATCAACTTCACTCTCTCTGATAGTCACTGAATCTAGTGGCAAGACAAAAGTAAGGACCACTGGTAATGGCCCAGTGATTCAGTGGATGATCATAGTATTTTTGATGTCTGACCAAGCTGTAAGCCCTCCACAACATCTGATTGAGTTGTATTCATGGCTGTTAAAACAAATGATTCTCATCTTCTCACTCCACCAGGAAAAGCCTTTTCTTTCTTTGGATGACCACTCATGGGTTTATGGTCCATCAGTTGCCTTCAACCTGGTTTAGTCCATCTGACAAGATGGTTTACCAGGGTCTGGGAACTGTGCATGCTACAGCTTCTTGGAGTCACAGGTGAGAGTGGAATGCCAGGTGAACACCAAATGTGGATAAGAAGCCCTGAAAAGGGCTTAGTAAGCCATCATGTTAGAGGTGCTAGTCCTCCTTGAACACCCCATCTACCCTGCGAGTACAATACTATATTATAATGTAAAATGTATTTTATTATTACTATATTTAATGTTGATAAAGTCCTACTGTGTTTAATTTATCAAGTAAACTTTACTGTACTATGTATGCACAATAAAATACCTATATATGCAGTCAGCCAACATTTGCATGTATCTGTGGTTTCAGCCATCTCTGGTAAGTCTTGAAATTCATCCCCTATGGATATAGGGGTCCTATTACACAGATAAAAACAAATTTTCACTTTATTATTTTTGCCTTTTTCTTTTTGTAACATGCCTAATATAGAAATATGTTTGCATGACTTTATATTAACAATGGGCATTTTTAAAAACTTTCTCAATGGGTGAGAGAGGGGGATGAAAGGAGGAAGAAAATTTGGAACTCAAGAAAAATATGATCAAAAATTAGATGCAGATAAATGATTTATTAAAAATAGAATGTTAGAAATCATGATCTCAGATAAGGCAAGAATAAATATAAATATGGTTAAAAGAGAAAAATAGTGAAAGTAAAACACTAAAGCCAATGAAATATAAAGCCAAAGAAATATTAATTCTTAAGATGCATGTAGTGGATGACATAGTATCTCAATACATAAGTAAAAACTTCATAAAATCACCATGGCAACTAGACAGCAAAACTAACTGGAGATTCTAATGTATCCTTTTTTAATCCTAGATAAACCTAATAAAAATAAATGATAAACAAGTTAAGGAACTGAATATAATTTTGAAAAAATTAGATATGATAGATCTCAAAAAGAGGTATGCATATTTTACAATATTACAATTTTTAAAATCTTATCATTAGATCAGGAATGAACCTCTCAAAAATAAATTTTTAAAAAATGGGAACTATTAAAGAAATCCTTACTGATGGCAAAAAATAAAAATTTTAATAAAAAGTAATCTTTGAAGAAAAAATTCAAATTTAAATGGAAACTAAATCATTTAATGTTAAGAAATTGGTAGATCAAAAAGCAAATCCTAGAAACAATATATAATTTCATCAAAGGATGACTGTGATAAAGTGATATTACATTCTAAAATTTGGGAGGGATGAAATCAAAGCAACCTTTAGGCAAAATATACATATATATGTATATCTCTCTCTCTATATATATATATATATTTAGAGAGAGAGAGAGAGAGA